>NC_092722.1:193062184-193362184 GCF_047496885.1 Scyliorhinus torazame
ACAATGGGGCCGGTAGATTGCGCCCAATTTCTACAATGCGTTTCACAAAATATCCAGCTGCGAGGGTACATTTGCAGTACTGTTAAGAAGCCAATTTGTGCACAGAAAGCTCCCAAAACAGTAACAATTTAAATAATCAAATCAACGGTATCATGTTGTTTGTTGGACTACTGGAGAACTCCCATGCTCTTCCTTGGAAAGTGCTCGTGGAAACATTCCACCGAAAGCACAGATGGGGCCTCAGGTTAACCTTTATTTAGTTGTTCATTGGATGTCGGCATCGCTGGCTGGGTTGGCATTAATTGTCCATCCCTGAGGGTATTTAAGAGTCAACCACATTGCTGTGGGTCTGGAGTCAAAGGTAGGCCAGACTGGGTAAGGACGGCAGATTTCCTTCCCTAAAGGATATTGGTGAACCAGATGGGTTTTTACAATGATGTCACAATCATCATTACACTTTTAATTCCAAGTTTTTTTTATTGAATTAAAATTTCACCATCTGCCATGGTGGGATTTGAACCCAGGTCCCCAGAACATTACCTGGGTCTCCAGATCACTGGTCCAGTGAAAATAACACTACGGCACCACCTCCTCTGTGCCACCCAAAATAATGGCACTGCCAACAGTGTAGTACTGCATCAATGTCCGTCTGGAATTGGTGCTTCATTCTCTAGAGTGGGGTTAGAAAGATCAACATTCAGTCTGAACAGGAAGAGTGTATCTACTGAACCATTGCGACAACTTAAATTCTTGCTGAAGCAGTCGGTGATCGGTGATGTCGGTGGTGGTGGTGGGGCGGGGGGGGGGGGGGGGGGGGGGGGGGGGGGGGGGGGGGGGGGGGGGGGGGGGGGGGGGGAGAAGAGGGAAAGGAGGGAGAAAGAAATGGTGAAGATTTTGCACAATATTACTCACTGGACTGAAATCTTCTCTTCAGCATCTGCTATGAACATGTTGCCCACCTGTATACCGAGAGGGAACAGCTGTTAGTATTTACCCTGCAGGAGGAACGAGGAGAGCCAGGCTGGGAACAAGTACAAAGAGAAAGAGGCAGTAGGGCTGAAAAGGAACTTCACACTTTGATCAGGGTGACACTGAGCTGTAGTGAGAATCTAAACACCCAAGCTGAGATAGCAAGAGTGAAGAGTAACAGAAACACAATTAACATACGCTTACAAGAACTAGGAACAGGAGAGAGAGCATGTGGCCCATCGAGCCTGCTCTGCATTTAATGTGATCACGGTTGATGTTGGACTTTTTCCCATCTGCTCGCCATATCTTTTAATTCTTTGAAAGATCAAAAATCTGTCTATCCCAGCCTTAAAACATATTCAATCATGGAGGATGCACAGCCCCCCTGGGGTAGAAAATTCCAAAGATTAAACCGCTAAAGAAGTGATAAACCAATAGAAAGAGTGATGAAGGGTCAAAGTGGGAAAGCATTGGAGGGGGGAGAGCGAAGGAGAAATTAGAACAACTTGTATTTATAAAGCGGTATTAATATAAAATGAAAGTTTGCAGGGACTATCATAACCCAAAATTTCTCAAAGACAACAGGACAGGTGACAATAGCTTGAATAGGATATGAGTGATAGAAACAGAAGACAACAGTCTGTAAAAGAGATCAAGAGGAAAAAGCAAAGTAGAGAGCGAGATATATGTCACCATTAATAACATCAAAACACAAACATTTAACCATTGTCTAGTGATTTCGAACAAAGAAAATTACAGCACAGGAACAGGCCCTTCGGCCCTCCACGCCAGTACCAATCCATGCTGCCCATCTGAACTAAAACCCCCCTACCCCTTCCGGAGACCATATCCCATGGTCTGGGAGGCTGTTACGGGAATACCCTCCATACCAGGCAACATCTGGGTAAATCTTTTCTGCACCCCCCTCCAAAGCCTCCACATCCTTCTGGTTGTGTAGGGACCAGAATTGAACACTATATTCCACAATTGAACACTATATTCCAATTATATTATCTAATTGCAATGTTGCTTCACAGCTCCAGGGTCCCAGGTTCGATTCCTGACTTGGGTCACTGTCTGTGCGGAGTCTGCGCATTCTCCCCGTGTCTGCGTGGTATTCCTCAGAGTGCTCTGGTTTCCTCCGACAAGTCCCAAAAGATGTGCTGTTTGGTGAATTGGACATTCTGAATTCTCCCTCTGTGTACCCAAACAGGTGCCGGAATGTGGCGACTAGGGGCTTTTCAGAGTAACTTTCATTGCAGTGTTAATGTAAGCCTATGTATAATGTTAATAAATATTATTATTATTATAATAAATCGGGTTGAAGTGTTTGATGAGACATTGTAGTATTACTCTGTATCTAACCCTGTGCTGTACCTGTCCTGGAGTGTTTGATGGGGACAGTGTAGAGGGAGCTTTACTCTGTATCTAACCCCGTGCTGTACCTGTCCTGGGAGTGTTTGATGGGGATAGTGTAGAGGGAGCTTTACTCTGTATCTAACCCCCGTGTGTACCTGTCCTGGGAGTGTTTGATGGGGACAGTGTAGAGGGAGCTTTACTCTGTATCTAACCTGTGCTGTACCCGTCCTGGGAGTGTTTGATGGGGAGACATAGAAAATAAGTTGAGAGCTTTATTCTGTATCTAACCCTGGGCTGTACCTGTCCTGGGAGTGTTTGATGGGGATAGTGTAGAGGGAGCTTTACTCTGTATCTAACCCTGTTGCTGTACCTGCCCTGCGAATGTTGATGGGGACAGTGTAGAGGGAGCTTTATTCTGTATCTAACCCTGTGCTGTACCTGCCCTGGGAATGTTTGATGGGGACAATGTAGAGGGAGCTTTACTCTATATCTAACCCTGTGCTGTACCTGTCCTGTGAGTGTTTGATGGGGACAGTGTAGAGGGAGCTTTATTCTGTATCAAACCCCGTGTTGTACCTGTCCTGGGAGTGTTTGATGGGGACAGTGTAGAGGAGCTTTATTCTGTATCTAACCCTGTGCTGTACCTGCCCTGGGAATGTTTGATGGGGGCAGTGTAGAGGGAGCTTTACTCTATATCTAACCCTGTGCTGTGCCTGCCCTGGGAGTGTTTGATGGGGACAATGTAGAGGGAGCTTTTCTCTAACGCATGCTGCCTTGGGAGTCTATGGATGTCATTTGTATGGACTTCCAGAAGGCATTTGATAAAGTCCCACACAAGAGGCTGTTAACTCTGTATCTAACCCCGTGCTGTACCTGTCCTCGGAGTGTTTGATGGGGATAGTGTAGAGGGAGCTTTACTCTGTATCTAACCCTGTGCTGTACCTGCCCTGGGAATGTTTGATGGGGACAGTGTAGAGGGAGCTTTACTCTATATCTAACCCTGTGCTGTACCTGCCCTGGGAGTGTTTGATGGAGACAGTGTAGAGGGAGCTTTTCTCTAACGCATGCTGCCTTGGGAGTCTATGGATGTCATTTGTATGGACTTCCAGAAGGCATTTGATAAAGTCCCACACAAGAGGCTGTTAACTAAGTTGGAAGCCCACTGACGTGAGGGCAAATTATCGACGTGGTTAGGAAATTGGTTGAGTGGCAGACAACGAGAGTGGTGATAATGGGTAATTACTCTAATTGACTAGTGATGCAGCACAGGGATCTGTGTTGGGGCCTCAATCATTCACACTATTCATCAATGACTTAAATGATGGCATAGCAGCACGGTAGCACAACTGGCTAGCACTGTGGCTTCACAGAGCCAGGGTCCCAGGTTTGATTCCCCGCTGGGTCACTGTCTGTGCGGAGTCTGCACGTTCTCCCCGTGTCTGCGTGGGCTTCCTCCGGGTGCTCCGGTTTCCTCCCACAGTCCAAAGACGTGCAGGTTAGGTGGATTGGCCATGATAAATTGCCCTTAGTGTCCAAAAGGTCAGGAGGGGTTATTGGGTTACGGGGATAGGGTGGAAGTGAGGGCTTAAGTGAGTCGGTGCAGACTCGATGTGCCGAATGGACTCCTTCTGCACTGTATGTTCTATAGAAAGTCATACATCCAAATTTGCAGATGTTACAAGGTTAGGTGGCTTTGTAGACAGCCTAGATGATAGCATAAAGTTGCAAGGAGATATTGACAGATTAGGTGAATGGACAAAATTGTGGCAGATGGAATTTAATGTCAGCAAGTGTGAGGTCATCCATTTTGAACAAAAAAGTATAGAGCAGAGCACTTTCTAAATGGAAGGAGGTTAGTTACACTGGGTGTTCAGAGACTTGGGAATTCAGGTGCATAGGTCCTTAAAATGTCAGAGACAAGTGCAAGGAATAATCAAAAAGGCTAATGGAATGCTAGCCTTTATCATAGAATCCCATAAACTCAGGAGGCCATTCTGCCCATCGTGTCTGTACCTGCCTTCCAAAAGAACACCTTACCCAGCCCTATCCCAGAAACCCCATCTAACCTGTTCATCTTTGGACACTAAAGGGCGATTTAGTATGGCCAGTCGACCTGACCTGCACATCTTTGGACTGTGCAAGGAAACCAGAGCACCCGGAGGAAACCCACGCAGGCACAGGGAGAACATGCAAACTCCACACGAGCAGTTCTGGGCACTACACCTTAGAAAGGATATTTTGGCCTTGGAGGGAGTGCAACGTAGGTTTATAAAAATAATACCTGGATTACAGTGGTTGAGGGCGGGATTGTGTTCAGTATTGGCTTTACTCCCCTCCACTGAAGTTAATGGCAAGTCTTGCTGGATAATGTCTAAAATACTATTTCACCCCATGTGTTAAAATTACCCCATGAATCATAAGTAACAAAGCAGCATTTCATCTACTGCAGACCCTGGCCTTATAGAATCACGAGGCCATTCAGCCAATCACTCCTGGTGCCAGCTCCTTGAAGTAGTTATCCAATCAGTACCACCCCAGCTCTTTTCCCAGAGCCTTGCAAACATTTTAAAATTTTCAAGTATTAATCCAATTCCGTTTTGAAAGTTACTATTCAGTCTGCCCATCTAGCAGCAAGTTAATGTGTCAAAAAGATTCTCATCTCCTCTCCAGTTCGATGCCAATTATCTGCAAACTACGCCATCTGGTGAGCGATCACTTGCCAGCAGGAATAGCTCCTCCTCCTCATCACTTAGAATGGGCTGGCTTTAGTTTTGAGTTTAAATGAAAGGGCTTTAAGGCGTCTTTCCACATTGTGAGATTGGTCTTCAAACTCACGAGCATACAATTCCTGATTTACTCCGATCCGTACCATGTTGGTTAGAGCAGAGAAGAATCCGCCCTGGTTTTCCTCTTCTTTGTCTTTGTACTGCCTGTGAAAATCAGGGGAAAGTAGAAGGCAAGTAAATTTCCCATTGTAAATGCGAATGGGTAAACTCCTGTTTGGTAATTAACTGTAACTATCTCAGTGTCGAACACAAGGATTCGGCTTTCTGATTTTCTTTCCTGTTGATACGTTAAAACTCGAGTATCTTTCTCCATGTCTCTCCCTCTAAGAGAGTCAATCTTCAAACAAATGCTTATGGCCTTCCTCCCCTCCCAGAAATTCATATGTACGACTGCAATAGAATCTCACCCCCTCACAGCCTACTTCATGCCCTCCACTCTTGTCTCACATAGATTGAACCAGTTGAGTAACCTTGCCAGGAACTTAAACCTTCTCACTCAATATGTGCATTACAATAGAATTGGGGAATGAAAACTGCTGCTATATGACCATAGGATGTAGGAGCAGAAATCAGCCAGTCGGCCCATCGAGTCTGCTCCGCCATTCAATGAGATCATCGATGATCTGATATATTCAACTCCACTTTCCCGCCTTATCCCCATAACCCTCGATTCCCTTACTGATTAAAAATCTATCTCCCTCAACCTTGAACCTACGTAACGAGCCAGCCTTTCTAGCTCTCTGCGGTGAAGAATTCCACAGATTCACTATCCTCTGAGAGAAGAAATTCCTCCTCTTCTCTGTCTTAAATGGGCGACCTGCTACAATTTGATTCTGCCCTCTGGTCGTGTACTCTCCCACAAGAGCAAACATCCTCTCAGCATCGACCCTGTCAAGCCCACCCAGAGAACCGGGTATGTCTCAATAGGTCACCTCTCATTCTTCTAATAACCTTCCCTCATCAGAAAACCCCTCCATACCCGGGATCAACCTAGTGAACCTTCACAGGACTGCCTCCAATGCCCGTATATCTTTCCTTAGATAAAGGGTCAAACTGTTCCCAGTGTTCCAGGTTGATGTAATGAGTGCCTTGTATAGTTATAGCAAGACTTCCCTATTTTTATACTCCGTTCCCTTCGAAATAAACATTCCACTTGCCTTCCCTGTTCCCTGCTGAACTTGCACATTAGCTTTTTGCTCTCATCTCCACTTCAACATTTTTAATCTTGCTGTCTTTCAAGACTTGGGATCGTCACACCAAGACACAATGGCTCAGAGCCACACGCGGCGCACCTCTATGCAGGGAACTCCCTCCACCAACTCAAACTTCCTTTGAAATCCTTAAGATCCCAGATCAGGCCCCAACATTTGTTAGGATACCGAGCAAGAACCTCAAAACATTTTTGTTTAACTTTTAATGCTGAGAGGAAAGGATTCTTAGCTCCAGGCGCGACTCCACTGACCATTAGGTATCTTTTCTTTTAAAACAAACTTTATTCTTAACATGGGATTAAACACATTAACATCACAGAAAATAGTTTTTCAATTAACAGCTAAATAATTCTTAAAATGAAAGGAAACTCTTTTTACTACTAACGTTTACCTTCTCTATCTCCAATTAAGCAAAGCCCATCACAGGTCAAAAGCCACTTATAAATAAAATTAGCAAACACAGGGTAACCTGCTGTACACTTATATAGGGATGTCTTGGAAATACTGCTTGAAGAGAGAGAGAGAGAGAGAGAGAAAGACCTTTTCAGGAAATGACCCGCAGATCCTCTGTCTTTGTCAGACTCCTGATCAATGTGACAGTATTTGGTAAAAACTGGTGCTCAACTTCAAACACCTAGCAGACAGCCAACTGCAAAACTACATACAGATCTGGCTCTTCCCATTAATTACATCATCTTTAGATCCCTCAGATTCCATGACCTGCTGACCTAAATCTAAACACAGTAGGTTGGATTCAATTCTGGGGCTATGTCCCCACGCCGGCGAGGGAGCGGTAGTGTTTTACGCCAGAAAAACTGGCGCAAAACAGCCACCGATTCCCCATTTTGTTGGAGGCTAGCAGGACAGCAGCGTAGAGCACCTTGCTCTGGCTGCCGATACACCCCAGGGAATTGCTGGGTCTGCAGTGGCCGTGCCGTGCTACATGGCAGCAACCGCTCGCGGACCCGGCCCGCGAAATAGTCCCTCCCCTTCGGCCGGCTCGCACGCCCCGGACCACCCTCCCACAGTGCCCCCAGCCCCGAATAATGTCCCACCTTGCCCGCGGATCGACCCTCCCTCGACTGTGGCGGAGCTGGACTGAGTCCACAGCCATCACGCCAAGTTCCCAAGGGATGAAACCATGAGAGACCCACACCATCGGGAACTGGGCCAGTTGGGGGCGGAGCATCGGGAGTGGGCCTCAGGCAACATCCTGAGGACGTTGATACGTACTCCTAGAGTACGCTGCTTTGGAGGGGTGGAGTATCGGGAAAGTGGCGCCGCCCCCGATTTCGTCACAAACTTGGATTCTCCGACCGGTCGCCGATTGCGATTTTCACGGTGGCGACCAGAGAATCCAGCCCAGTGTCTCAAATGATCTACTCTCCAGGGAACCGCCAACAATCATGAAAAAATTCTATTAGGCTGCTCTTTGTAAACAAATACAAGGTTGAAATGAATGATGATCTCACTTTTATGACATCCTAGTTGTACCTTTTGCAGACACAACGGGTGCCTGTTGGTTAAACCAGGATTTTTTTTTTAATATATTACCGCAACAAATATATACACCTCAACCCAGGCTTTTAATAACATTACTGCAACAGATATATATAATACAATATATATCTAAATTTCCAACATTCATCACATCTTTTATACTATCCAAGTTAATACAAACCTGTTATATTCAGTCAGAGCTTGTGAGATGACCAGACCCATGCCCTATAACAGAAAGATGAGGTAGAATTAACCACTGGCCATGTTGAAAATGGAAAGTTATTCCACACATTGGTGACTCCTGGTTATGCTACTCCACGTACATGCTGTGTACCATGTCAGAAATAAGTGCACAGACACACAACCACACAGTACAGAGAGAGGTCAATGACTTTCATTTACCCACTGTGTATTATACCTGCACTGGATCTGACATGGAGACAACTGAGCTGTATAGTATAGAAGGGAGTGAATCATTTGCTCTTTCCCTCCCAGTCTGCTGTTTTCCCAGCTTGACCCCCAAGTCCAAAAGAACGCAGACTCCAACATAACTGGTTTAACCATCCCACGCCAGATCTGACTACGCCACTTCAAGTGTTACTGAGTCTCATTCACATCAGCCAAAACTAGCCACTGCTCAAGAAACACCCTTTCCTTCACTGCTAATTATTTCCTGAGAGGTCCATCACCCACTCCCTGCAATCTCATTTCCAAGAATTGACTTCTTTGTCCCTCAAACTGGGGCCTCCCCATTCAGCTCCCACCTTCCGTATCCCCCAATTCCTTTCGTCCACCTACACTTATACTCACCCTCACCCCAGTCCAGAACCTGAGCCTCTCAGTATTTCCTCCACCTCCAAGCTCATCTCATCCGAGAGCCACTTCCTGCCCATTTGATCCCAGTCCTCCTGAACTGCTGCCCAAACACCTTTTCCGGCTGACCGCCACGCAAGCAGATTAAATTCTGCACTCTCGTCAGATGCTGTGTCCATTCACTCAGAACACCATCATCACTTCACACCACGAAGGAAACACCCTCGGTTGCTGCTGTTCTTGCAAACTATCATCCCATATCCAACCACCCTTTCTTCTTCAAAGTCCTTCAATGCGTTGTCACTTCCCAAATCCATCTCTACTTTTCCCATTACTCTCAGCACCTCCTGAGAGCAGCTGACAAAGGAAAGTCTGAGACGATGTGACCTTGTCCTCCGTCCGGCCTTCGCCTATCCTGCCCAATCACCGTCTGCCTGCAGTGCGTCAGAAACTCATACTCACATTTAAAGTCGTCTCGTCATCAATAATTGACAACTTCACAATATACGGGTTCACGGACTGTAACAAAAGACAGTGGATATTAACTGGATTGTGGTACAGGCAATATGCACAAACTGAATTATAACGAAAACACAATATTAATTGATCTGTAATAGATTAAATGGACTGCAATTTACTGGTATTCCACCAGACATAGTGCCTTGATTGGGATGAAATAGACTCGACAACAACAATTTGCCTTTATCTATCCAAGCCAAATATTAAAAAAGCAAATTGATCATTTCAGGGTATTTCATTATGACTTTAAAATTAACAAATTAGAATTAGAATTACATCTTAGAATTTGAACTTAGGGGAAGTCCAGCTTACTCTCAAGTTTAAAAATAATAATAGAACATAGAAAAATACAGCACAGAACAGGCCCTTCGGCCCACGATGTTGTGCCGAACCTTTGTCCTAGATTAAGAACAAATTAATCTACACCCCATCATTCTACCGTAATCCATGTACCTATTCAATAGCTGCTTGAAGGTCCCTAATGTTTTCGACTCAACTACTTCCACAGGCAGTGCATTCCATGCCCCCACTACTCTCTGGGTAAAGAACCTACCTCTGACATCCCCCCTATATCTTCCACCATTCACCTTAAATTTATGTCCCCTTGTAATGGTTTGTTCCACCCGGGGAAAAAGTCTCTGACTGTCTACTCTATCTATTCCCCTGATCATCTTATAAACCTCTATCAAGTCGCCCCTCATCCTTCTCCGTTCTAATGAGAAAAGGCCTAGCACCCTCAACCTTTCCTCATAAGACCTACTCTCCATTCCAGGCAACATCCTGGTAAATCTCCTTTGCACCTTTTCCAAAGCTTCCACATCCTTCCTAAAATGAGGCGACCAGAACTGCACACAGTACTCCAAATGTGGCCGTACCAAGGTTTTGTACAGTTACCCAGGTGTTGTACAGTAAATAATCACTTATTGTCACAAGTAGGCTTCAATGAAGTTACGTGAAAAGCCCCTAGTCACCACATTCCGGCTTCATCAGTCCAACGATATACTGGATGTTGGCTTGCCACAAAACAGGAAGGCTACAATTTATCACAAACAATGCTATAGGAGGTTGGCTACTGTTACAAATGTCAGTTGATCTTCTTGGTGTTGCTTACAGGCAGTCTGGGTCCCGGCACATCTTGGAATCTGAATGTCTTGGCTCCAATGTTAAGGTTAGGCTGCCTTGTTCTGGGCTCCGTCCACCAGAGGAAACAGTTTCTCACTCTTTACCCTGTCAGAACCTTTAATTGTCTGAAGCACCTTGACTAGATCACCCTTTAATCTTCTACACTCCAGAGAACTCAAACCCAGGTTTTGCAACCTGTCCTCAGGTTGTCACTTTAATGATATTCAAAGTGGGAACAAGGAGAGTCATTCATCCCTTCCGAATATACTGACGTACCTCGTATTTTCTGTAATTAACCAGCAGTGCTAGGAGGACCACACCATCGTAGCCATGCTGTACTCTGCTGGCTGCCACAGACAGAATCTGAAAAAGAGCAGGAACTTTGTTACAGAGACACAAGCTAAACGGCAATTCCTGACTTGCAGAGCAAGACTTCACAATGTTGCCACGAGGGTTATTTGGTACCAGTCAGTACTTAGGAAATCGACAAAGTTATTCACAGCTTTGTCACATCAGCCTGAAATGGTCCAAAGCGATTCATTAAGATTGGTTTAACACAGTCAATGTTACTTTGTGGGTGTAACGGTTGAGCTGGCCACCCCAGTAAATGAGCCGAGTGTCTTTATGTTGACGGTTGCATCCATATTGACTAAATATCAAACCATACGATAGCGTCATCCAGCCGTTTGACAATAGACATGTGCGCACTTCTTCAAAGTTTTTCTTTCAGACAGTACAATCCAGGTCAGAACAATAAATTTCACAATTCTCGTAGGCGAATAAAACGAGTCCACTCCGGCTCTGTGTGGTGAATGTATTATACCAATAATCCACCATTGTATCAGTACCAGGCTTTGCCTTTGTATTTGCATCTATGCTATGCTGTTGCCTTTGTGGGCTCCACCTATGGGCCACTGTATGGCATCATCCATAGGGGAACATGTTGGGAGATGTATGGGTTCCGCCCATGGCTCCTCCCCTTGAAGGGTGGGTATAAAGAGCAGTCGACCTCTAGGCGGCGCACAGTATTGTGTCAGTCGCAGGCAGGCACTGTTCTAAGTTGATTAAAGCCACGGTTTACTTTTACTCTTGTCTCGAGTGAATTGATGGTCGCATCACTCTGATTGACATTGTGTACTGCCTGCTGCACTCTTCTATCTATATGTAATAAGTTAGAGAATTCCCATTGCAATTAGTAATGTCATTAACCTACCATTAAGGGGGAATGGAAAGAGCATCAATCTCCAGAACTATTGTCCTAAATTTCATAAGGAACAATGAGAGTCGGCTGTGGAACATGGCGCCCTCTGTTGGATGTACCTGGCATTCAGATATCTTCTCTCAAAGCATTCAGGAGAGCTGGAACCTGACCCGCTTAGAGAGGGAAACAAACCCATCAGCCCCAATCAGCTTCTGCCCTAACCTACACTGAATTGCATAGAATTTAATGGATAGAAACCAGCCAGTGTGTGCGTGTGCCCTGTGCGTAAGGAGAGGGAACGTTTGAGTGTGCATGTGTAGGCGGTTGTGCAGGTGCACATGTGGCAATTATGTAAGGAGTTTTCTCAGCGAGCCAGCGTGAGCGATCACTGCTGGCCTTACATTGCTGCTCTGAACACAATCTACACCATTGTTGGGAAACCTGTGGGCCAGAAACTGCGACTCTAACAGAGTTTCGAGCAGGTGATCACGGCTGGTGGCATGCTGCAAGTTTCACCCATCAGCGGGAAGAATAAGACTATATGGGCAGCGCGGTGGCGCAGTGGGTTAGCCCTGCTGCCTCACGGCGCCGGGGTCCCAGGTTCGATCCCGGCTCTGGGTCACTGTCCGTGTGGAGTTTGCACATTCTCCCCGTGTTTGCGTGGGTTTCGCCCCCACAACACAAAGATGTGCAGGCGAGGTGGATTGAATTTGGAAAAAATTAATTGGGTACACTAAATTTATAAAGAACAAATAAAAAAATAAAAATTAAAAAAGACGAAGACTATATGACAGAGGAGCAAAAGTCGGCCATCGGGTTCATTGAGTCTGCCCTGCCATTCAAAGGTATAATGACTAATCTGATGTGATAATCCTCAAATCCGCTTTCCCACCTTGTGGCCATAACCCTAGATTCCCAATGCTGTTTAAAAATCTGCCTCTCACAGCATTGAACATACGGAAAGAAGCCTGTCTTCTGGTGGAAAGTAACAACTTGCATTTATTTGGCAGCTGTCGAGCAGTAAAATGCCCCAAAGGTCTTCACAGGACCGTTATTAAGCAAAGTTCGACACCAACCCACATAAAAAATATATGGGCAGGTGAGCAAAATCTTAAATCAAAGAGGACAAAGAGGAGAAAACATGAAAGCAGCAAAGAGGTGGAGAGATTTAGGGAAGCAATTGAGTGAAACCAGGCAGACCACCCTACACACTGGAAACAACGGCAAAACCAGCCCGGTCGAGTTTCAAAATCCTCCTTACTAACAGCTGGAGGCTTGTTCTAAAATAGGAAGAGCTATCTCACAGACTAGTCAAGCAACAGCCTGAAATTGTTAAGTACTCTATTGCAAAATTTTGGCAGTAATGTTATGAAAAACCCTGGTTTAAAATACATACAGGCAGTGCGTCTGCTAAAGCTATAGTTAAGAAGTCCTAAAAGGTAAGGTAATGATTGATTTTAACTATTTACTTGTTCGCAAAGAGAGATGGCTCATGGGATAGTGTTGTGATTTCTCGTGATTCCCTGGAGAGTACAGAAGTTATGAGGGATTGCACTTAATCCTAGCTAAGCAGGTGATGGGACATCTTAGTGGGATACAGATGTAATTAATGGGAGAGGCCAAGTCTGTCTGTCGTTTGCAGTTAGGTTGAGCAGAAGAGTCTGACAAGACAGATGGAAGGGTGTCTCTCTCCAAAGGTCTGCACAGATAAGCAAATCACCTGTTTTGTTAACTTTGAGTGTCGTTTGAACTGTATTGGGTTGGTTAATTGGAATTAGTGGCAAGTGTAGATAACATGTTCAAGCTTTTTCTTTAGTTTGTCATAAGAACATAAGAACTAGGAGCAGGAGTAGGCCATCTGGCCCCTCGAGCCTGCTCCGCCATTCAATGAGGTCATGGCTGATCTTTTGTGGACTCAGCTCCACTTTCCGGCCCGAACACCATAACCCTTAATCCCTTTATTCTTCAAAAAACGATCTATCTTTATCTTAAAAACATTTAATGAAGGAGCCTCTACTGCTTCACTGGGCAAGGAATTCCATAGATTCACAACCCTTTGGGTGAGGAAGTTCCTCCTAAACTCATGTAGAGTACCTTTAAGAAATGGGTGTTTATCAAATAGCTGCAGTGATGTCAGTGTTTGGGTGGCGCTGGGCTGTCTGTCTGTTTTTATTTTCGTTTTTGAGCTGGCAGCTACAGTGTGTGTTTGGTTTCATTTTCAGAGTTGGAGCTGCATCCAGCCAAACAAGATGTAATTTTGATCTCTCTCTGCATGAAAAGAATGTCTTCAGATCACTTGCTAATTTAAAAGTGATAACTGCTCTCAGTAGAGAATTTAAATCTGTCTTTGTTAAAGAGGGTATTTGTCTTATGGATGTTGCTAGGAAAGATTAAGGGTTACTTATAGAGTACTGTATTCTTTGGGGAGAGTATTTGAGTTGATAGTTGCTAAGATATTTACTGTGTGTTTATAAAATGGTAACTGGATTCATAGAATAAACATTGTTTTGTTTTAAAAGTACTTTAGATCTCTGTTGCATCACACCTGTAGAGTGGGCCCTTGTGCTCCCCATAACCAAAATCTATTCAAGCTTGTGGATCAGATGAACTCCATGATACACTTTGGGGTTCTCTAAACCCTGGCCCGTAATATGTTTAAGAACTGTTTAACTGTTAATTCCAAAGCTATTTCTTTGTTGTAAATGTGTTTAATTCTGTGTTTAAATTAAAGATTTTTTAACATAAATTATATCATAAATTATATCTATTGGTCAGAGTCATCAGTTCTAGGGTGAAGTATCCTTTCCTCAGTTTTACAAATTGAAAACAATTATTTGGGTTTCTCCTCGGATATCCAAACAAATGTTGGAGTTTGGTCCAGAAACCGAACTGGACTAGCCATATAAATACAAGGGCAGGTCAGAGGCCAGGAATCCTGCAGCGAGTAACTCACCTCCTGATCCACAGTCTCGAGACACAAGTCAGGAGTGTGATGGAATACTCTCCCCTTGCCCGGATACAGTTCCAACAACACTGAAGGAACCGGACACCATCCAGGACAAAGCAGCCCGCTTGCCTGGTACCCGATCCACAAACATTCACTCCCTCCACCGCCAAGCCCAATGGCAGCCGTGTGTACCGTCTACAAGATTCGCTGCAGGAACTCACCAAGGCTGCGTAGGCAGAACCTTCCAAACCCACAATCACTGCCATCTAGAAGGAACACCACCATCAGGAAGTTCCCCTCTAAGCCACTCACCATCCTGGCTTGGAAATATATTGCCGTTCCTTCACTGTCGCTGGGTCAAAACTCTAGAACTCTCTCCCTAACAGCACAGTGGGTGTACCTACATCACATAGACTGCAGCATTTCAAGAACACAGCTCACCACCACCTTCTCAAGGGCAATTAGGGATGGACAATAAATGCTGGCCTAACCAGCGACGCCCACACCCCTTGATTGAATTTTTTTTTTAAAATCCAGAGTGCAGGACCCAGGCCGCTGAAGGCATAACCGCCAATGGTGGAGTGCTGAGTACTCAACCAAAATCTTAAAAACAATTTATCTTTGCAGGTGCTATCATTTACAAAATAAATGTACAAAGCTACATGGCTGCAATACAGTAACACTGCAGCTGGTGTCGCTGCTGAGCCAACAGACATCACTGCCCTCTTTACTGCCACTGGGTGGAATGCTATGGTACTGCTGCCCCATGCTGCCAACAGTCACACACAGCGACTCGAATTCTGGATTTATTCACAGACACTGCGCAGACGCAGGCCCTACTGATCCATGTCACTTTCATGCTCAAGCCAAGCCTCCTCTTACCTGATCAGCGGAGGTTGTGATGCCTTTTTCCCTTATTCAGCTTCCCCTTAAAGGCAGCTGAACAGTGACACAAGCCGATAAAAGGGTCAAACTACTGGCACAAAATTAACTGCACATTCCCCGTCTTCGGCAAAGGTAGTTACGGAGTTAAACTACAGACTTACCAGGAGTTTTGAAAACCATGTAGCGATCTAAAGCAATCACCAATCCCCACAGAGAAGCTTCCATCAGTGATCAAGATGGTGTTTACCCCCAAAATATTTTCATACAATCGCAGAATTTACAGTGCAGAAGGAGGCCATTCGGCCCATCGGGTTTGCACCGGCCCTTGGAAAGAGCACCCTACATAAGCCCACAACTTCACCCTACCCCACACTTTCCCCCTATCCCCGTAACCCCACCTTACCTTACTTTTTTGGTCACGAAGGGCAATTTAGCATGGCCAATTCACCTAACCCTGCACATCTTTGGACTGTGGGAGGAAACCGGAGCACCCGGACAAACCCCACGCAGAGACCGGGAGAACGTGCAGACTCCGCACAGACAGTGGCCCAAGCCGGGAATCGAACCTGGGCCCCTGCCGCTGTGAAGCCACAGTGCTAACCACTGTGCTACCGTGCTGCCCAAAGATTTTGCTTTATCTTGCTGATTATCACTAAAATGCAGCAAACTTTGTTGGGTTATCTAATGCAAACATTTCACAGACTTTCACCTCGTTCATTTTTGGCTGATTTCAGCTGTGTACGTTATATTTGAAACAGAATCTGCGTTAAAAACACAGGTACAAGGAGCGGGCCAAGAAAGCAGAGAGTTTCATTTCCTGCCAGTCTGTGCCAGGCACTCATTTGGAGGATTATGGGACTACAAGCTGGTGAGTGGGACTCATGCACAGCCAATTCAGAGAGCCAGCACAGACTCGACAGGCTGAACGGCCTCCTTCTGCCTGTATGATTCTCAGAGTGCCTGTGATAACTAAGAACTTAAAAGGTATTGAATACAAGGCGGCAAAACTGTGGCATCTTTCAAGTATCGCATACAGAGGCCCCACCAGCAGGCCCCACGTGCTCCTGAAAATACACTCAGAGTGTAAATACAAAGGGGTGGCAAGAACAGCCCGTTCTCCTTGTGTTGCCGCACTGAGACACAGACCAAGGAAGTCTGATCAAACTGCTGGAGGAACAATGCAACTGAAACATCACACGACAGAAAGATTTACATTTCTATTGCACCATTTCTGGACTACAGGACATCCCAAATCACCTTACAGACAATGAAGTTATTTTTGATCGTAATGTCGGCAAGGAATTTGCACACAGCAAGATCCCATAAACAGCAATGTGATAATGCCCAGATAATCTATATTTACTGATATTGGTTGAGATCAATATTGTCCAGACCAATCATATCTCAAGGATATTAATTGCCTGAATGGCCAATTAGATGGTTAAAGGACAACTAAAAGTCCACGGGTCGTGGAATGACAATCCCACTCCTATTTTCCGAACTTCCGAGACTGCAGCTCCACATTTCTCATCTCTCCTTCCAATCTGGGCCTGCTAAGGTAGCTGCTCCTGGAGTCCTTCAGCGTAACATGAAGCACTGGCAGAAGTAGCGTCATGTCCCCCTTTTATGGCACTGATTAATATATTCCGGTAAGTTTATATGTCCCAGCCACTTTCACAGGCTAGGAGGGAAGGTAAGTGTGTAAAATAAGCAGGAAAGGGAGTAGGGAGGTATTGGGAAGGGGTGTGGGGTTGTAGTTGGTGGTCAGGATGGGAGGGGCACCAGGTTGGAGCGGGTTAGTTTGGGGAGGGGGGGGGGCTATGTGGGGTAGGAGTCAATAATATGGTTACCCAGGCGATAGAAGTGGTTTTAATCAATCTAACGGTTCCTGGGTAACTATTCTGCTAAGTGAGACGGAATCATCCAAAGTCTCTGAATTTAATTAGTTGAAACTTCCTGAGCAATTCCCATGCGGTCCTTGCACGGGAACGGGACTTCCAAAGGCTCTCCCAGCACATCTTCCGGGTTACCTCCAGGATATGACCATCTGGAGAATGTAAAACATTGGCTTAGATCTTCCAATGATTAACGAAGTTGATGAGCCGAGGGCACTCACCTGAAGAATGGCTTCAAAAATACTGTTAATCATCACATACTCCAGGATAGTGTTCTGACTGATATTATCTGTAACCTGTCAACAAAAAACAAACCTGTTCATGATGTGAGAGAGCCTGGAAAACTATTCCATTAAAGAACCGGTTTCAGAGAGAGAGAGACGGGGCGAGACGGGGCGAGACGGGGCGAGACGGGGAGAGACGGGGAGAGACGGGGAGAGACGGGGAGAGACGGGGAGAGACGGGGCGAGACGGGGCGAGACGGGGCGAGACGGGGCGAGACGGGGCGAGACGGGGCGAGACGGGGCGAGACGGGGCGAGACGGGGCGAGACGGGGCGAGACGGGGCGAGACGGGGCGAGACGGGGCGAGACGGGGCGAGACGGGGCGAGGCGGGGCGAGGCGGGGCGAGGCGGGGCGAGGCGGGGCGAGACGGGGCGAGACGGGGCGAGACGGGGCGAGACGGGGCGAGACGGGGCGAGACGGGGCGAGACGGGGAGAGACGGGGAGAGACGGGGAGAGACGGGGAGAGACGGGGAGAGTACAAGGAGATACTTCACCGTCATGGGAGGTTTTCTCACCGTGACTAAACACAGCAACAGTTGCAGGCAAAGACTCTTCAAACTCTCGGAGCCATCACCACACAGCAAAGTGTCCAAACTCTCCATCAGGTTCTGGGAATCGAGAAGAGAAGGTTTATCACAGAGAATCCATTGCCAAACTATTCAGCACATACACAGGGCCATGTGTGATCTGCACTCATCCCCTCATACATGGAAAGACTGGTATTTCTTATAAAGCCTTTCCCTACCACAGGATGTCCGAAAGCTTTACAGCTCACAAAGTACTATTTAACGTGTCGTACCTGTGTTCATGTAGGAAATGCAACAATTTGCGTACAATAAGCTCTCACGAGTAAACTACCAGATAATCTGTTTTTTGATATTTATTGAGATAAATATCCATTGTCCTGGGACCGATGAGAACGCCCCAACTCTTCTCTAAAATAATGCCATGAGACCTTTTACACACACAGGGAACCTCGATTCAGCATCTCATCCAAAGATGACACCTCGAACAGCGCAACACTGCCTCAGGTCTGTACATTATTGTCAGCTGAGATTTTTGTGCTCAAGTCCTGGAGTGGGATTTGAACCCACAACTTGCTGACTCAGAAGTGCTTTACCCACTGAGCCACAGCCCACACCAACACGGTCGAAGTTCCTCAATTGCATTCCACTTCAAGTGGATGAATTGCCTTTGACCTTATGATCCGTAAATGTAATCTCGTTGGTTCAGTTCACCCGATGTTTAGGGAGTCCAAGAGTCTGCCCCCTCCACATCATCACTCTGCTCATCAGACATCCAGTCCTGGGTGAATTGAAATTTCCTTCAATTATATATTGGGAAGACCCTCCCCGCCATCACCAAACTCTGCGTCCTAGTCTCTGATCCCATTTCTGTTACTGGCCATTCACTGAGGCAGAACCAGTCCATTCGCAACCTCAATGTCCTATTTGACCCAGAGATGGGTTTCTGACCTCATATCCTCTCCACCATCTACTTCAGTCATGGGGCAAAATTCTCCTTTTGGGAGCCTACGTTTTGATGCCAAGACTGAATTACGTGCGGTTTGCATTCCCCTTGGGGACGCTATTTCTGGAGCAATTCATGACATGTCAATGGGCCAGCTCTCTGTCGGAGCATATTCTCAGCAATTCGGGGCCAGCGGAGTTGGAGCTGTTTTTAAGCACGCCACTTACCACACATGGCTCACAGTTTGTAAATACTTGGAATAATTCACACCCGCGAGACTTCTGCCAGAGAGGAGTGGAACATTGCGGGAGGGAAGAGCATACTGGGTCCCACTCGCTAATCACATTTTTGTGCTGTGTCATTTCAAGTGCCCGTCTAAATGCTTCTTAAATGTTGTGAGGGGCATCCACAATGCTACCCGCCTGGCTCCCCTGTCTAAGCTCATCTGTTGCTTAATCCCTCATCATGTTCCTGTTGCTTTCAGACAGGACTATTCCAATGCTCGCCTGGCTGGTCTCCCACCTTCCACACTCCAGAAGCTGGGGTTCAGCAAACCTTCTGCTGCCGACATTCTAACTTGCACCAAGTCTCATTCAATCACCACCCCTGTTCTTGCCGAATCAGAATTTGTTCCTGGGTAAGCATTGATCTGTCTCCAAAGTTCTACCGGCTCGAAACGTTAACTCTACTTCTCTCTTCACAGATGCTGCCAGACCGGAGTCTTTCCTGCATTTTCGGTTCTTATTTCAAGATTCCAACATCTGCAGCATTTTGCTTTTATTCAAAATTCCCTTCCGTTTTCAAATCCTCCCGTGATCTTTCTCCACCTATCTCTCTGGTCTCCTCCAGTTCTCAAACCCTTTGAGATATCTCAGCTCTTTTTTTCCCCCTAGTTAAGGGGCAATTTAGCGCGGCCAATCCACCTACCCTGCACCTCTTTGAGGTTGTGGGGGCGAAACCCACGCAGACACGGGGAGAATGTGCAAGCTCCACATGGACAGTGACCCAGGGCCGGGATCGAACCTGGGTCCTGGGCACCATGAGGCAGCAATGCTAACCACTGCGTCACCGTGCCGCCCCCTATCTGAGCTCCTTTATTCTGGCCTCTTGAACATCCCCGGTTTTAATCACTGCACCAGTGGCAGACAGCCTGGGACTTAAGCTCCCCAATCTCTTCTCTAAACCTCTTCATCTCTAATGCTTTCTCTTCTTTTGAGATGCACCTTAAACATAGCTCTTTGACCAAACTTCTGCTTATAGAATTTACAGTGCAGGAGGCCATTCAGCCCATCGAGTCTGCACCGGCTCTTTGAAAGAGCACCCTACCCAAGCCCACACCTCCACCCTATCCCCATAACCCAGTAACCCGACCCAACACTAAGGGCAATTTTGGACACTAAGGGCAATTTAGCATGATCAATCCACCTAACCTGCACATCTTTGGACTGTGGGAGGAAACCGGAGCACCCGGAGGAAACCCACGCAGACTCCGCACAGACAGTGACCCAAGCCGGGAATCGAACCTGGGACCCTGGAGCTGTGAAGCAGTTGTGCTATCCACAATGCTACCGTTATCTGTCCTAATACCTCCTTCTTTGGCTCAATGTGAAATTTTGTCTGATTTTCACTCCTGTGGAGTGTTTGTGATGTTTTTCTATGTTAAAGGCTCTGTACAACTGTAAGTTGCTGTTGGCTGGTTTACAAGATTTCTGCCATGTATCCAGCCAGAGCCGGTATAGACTCAATAGCACTGGCCTGCAGGGCTGTCCAAACAGCACGTATCTCACCAGAGAGTATTGTATCACTGAGCCACCCTAACTCCTTCAATGCCCTGCAGTGCTGCCAACTGTTTAACAGATTTGATTATCATTCACTCCTCCCCCAACACTCGCCTTCATCCGAAGTTCAGCTTTGTCAAAGCCCATCAACATGTTGATAATATCAAAGCCAGAGGTCGGTTTGTTTTTCTGGTGAACCCCTCGAATCAGGGCACACAACGTCTAGAGGGGGAAAACAGAAAAAGGAAAGGTAACCAAGGGATAGTGACAATGAAAGAAAACAACTTAAAAGGACCACACAGAGAGAATAAAATAAAAGCAGATGGAGGATAGAAGGTAGAGAGACTGCAAGGATCACACTCCTCAGGGCTGAAGGCACAGCCGCTGATGTTGGGGAGACGGGGGGGCACTGGTTAGCACTGCTGCCTCGCAGCGCCAGGAACCCAGGTTCGATTCTTGCATTGGATGACTGTGAAATTTGAATATAGACAGTCTTTTCTTGTGCACGTTTATTCTGAGGATGTGTTCACTGTTTTTTGGGAGTCTGTGGGGGATCAATTTAAGTGCATGATCTTTTAAATTCTTTTCCATGGCTGCGCACACATGGTAACCTCGCCTTGTGCGAGGTCTGCTTAGAGACAACACCGGATGTGACATCATTAGCAAGTTTATTGTCCATCCCTAATTGCTCTCGGGAAGGTGCTGAGACACCTCCTTGAACGGCAGCAGTCCATGTGGACCGGATGCACCCACAGTGCTGTTAGGGAGGGAGTTCCAGGGTTTTGACCCAGCGATAGTGAAGGAACGGCGACATATTTCCAAGTCAGGATGTTGCAACTTGCAGGTGGCAGCGTCCCTATGTGTCTGCTGGCCTTATGGTGGAGGTTGTGGGTTTGGAAAAGTGAAATGGGAGAGGGGGAGGAGGTTGGACAAAAGGGAAAGTAACCCTGTATGCCACTTGAGTAAAATGCAAATCTGCTCCACACCTTACCTGTAATGCATTCACCACTTTAATCTGATGCTCCTCATTTAGGGACACTATACAGTGCTGGAACAGACTGTTAATATTATCCTTTAACTTCATCAGCTCATCCCCATCTACAGATTCCAGCTTTGCCTCCAGGTACTCCAGGTTCACCTGAAGGGTACACGACAAAAGGTCAACAACCATTTCTACCTAATTCTAGAGCAAGGAGGAATTTGAACATACTACAGAGATTTAAAATTAAGCAAAAGTCAATATAGGTCAGCAGGCACTGGTAACCAGCATCTACCGTGATTCAGGAAAGGGGCAGCAGAGTGTTGGATGACCTCAGGTTTGTGGAGGGTAGAATTGGATTGGATTTGCTAATTGTCACGTGTATCGAGGTAAGTGAAAAGTATTTTTCTGCGAGCAGCTCAACAGATCATTAAGTACATGGGAAGAAAAGGGAATAAAAGAAAATACATAATAGGGCAACACAACATATACAATGTAACTACATAAACACCGGCATCGGATGAAGCATACAGGGTGTAGTGTTAATGAGGTCAGTCCACAAGAGGGTCATTTAGGAGTCTGGTGACAGTGGGGAAGAAGCTGTTTTTGAGTCTGTTCGTGCGTGTTCTCAGACTTCTGTATCTCCTACATGGAAGAAGTTGGAAGAGTGAGTAAGCCGGGTGGGAGGGATCTTTGATTATGTTGCCCGCTTTCCCCAGGCAGCGGGAGGTGTAGATGGAGTCAATGGATGAATGTGGGAGTATCAACCAGAATAACTTTGGAATAGTCAAATCTGGAGCAAGAACCACAGGCATGAGGATTTCGGCAACAGATGAACACAGGCAGGGGCAGAGCGGAGGTGGAAATGAGCAATTTTGGTGATGGTGCGGATGTGATTGGAAGCTCATCTTTCGGTAAAATATGACATGGTTGCAAACCACTCCCACCATACAATCTCCTTCTAATGTTCATGGAAAATCAGTTCTTCATGGACTGTGCTCCACCCATGTCATCCCATTCAACATGCCATGACCAATCCAATTATACAGTCTACCCACAGTCCATGTACACCTTTTCCCTATTAAAGACCCACCCACCTATTTAATCTGCGGAATGAAAGTCCTGAATTAATGTACTTGATCCCCTACATGAAACTCCAGAATATTTAATCGTCCTATCATCTGCACAATTCAACCCCTGGCCTGCTGCCCTCGACACATTAATCTCCTCCCAATCCAGTCGCGCTGAGTCCTGACACACACGGAAAGCCCACTAATTAGTCAGTACACCCTAACTGCAAGAGAGAATACACAAAATGTACCAACTAACCTTCATCAGGAAGAGTTCCTCCCAGAATCGAGGGCAGTTCTTGGCTGGGTCTTCATTCTGTAGCAGAAACAGCATTCTCACATTACTCGAGACTCGTCAGGTTTTTCATCAATCTCTTATCCCTGGGAATCTCTGCAATTCCAAACCATTAATACGCAAACCTTCTTCTAATCGCTCTTCCTCGTCCCTTCTTCTATTTGCTTTGCCCTGTCCACCTTCCTCAATCTCCCCTCCCCCCATTCCTTTGCATGTTGCCTCTCCTCATCTCTCAGCTCCTCCCTTTCTCCAACCTTTCTCTCACTCCCCCTCTATTCTACTCACTTGGCAGCCCCTTCCCACCACGTTAGTGGAGTGGCTACCAGCAGGAGGGGTTAGTTATTGTATTGAGATCACGTTGCTGCTTCTGGGAGCTTGCTGTGCGCAAACCAACTGTCACATGTCCCCACATTACAGCAGGAACAATCCTTCAAAAGTACTTTATTGGCTGTACAGCACATTAGGATCTCTTGCGGTTCTGTGAGCATGCTGTGGTCATGCAAGTTGTTGTTTTTTTTTACACAGCAAGTTCCTTCATAAATGGAGATAAAGGCATTTATGATGACAATATTCACCACCGACTTGTGAAGGTCGAGAGATGAGCAATAAATGCTGCCGAGCAAGCAACACCACATCCCGTAAATGAATTTCAAAACATATAAAAATAAAGACAATGTACATTTACATTTCGGGTCCAAATATTCCAGCCTACACTTGGGAGATCTGAACTTGAATTCATGTGAATTTACTCCCCTTGTGAAATGGTACAAATTATGACTGGTCACAGAGTAAGTAGCTGTATGCAGTTGCTGTAAACCTTTCACGTTATAAATTGCCATGTCCACATCGATAATGGAAAATGTCTGTGTGATCTGTCGCATTAACAATACTTCCTATCCCTCACTGGGGCACCATTTCCATTAGGAATGAGGGCATCAGAATTGGTATGGAGATAGGTGACAGGACGTCTGCACAGGGGAAAGATTTATAATAAAGCCGTGGAAATATAAACATTCAGATAATAGAAAACTAATGATTCAAATACAATGCCGGATTTGTAGGGCTGGGGAGAGGCACGAGCTGATTTGATCTTGCCACAAAAACAAAGGGCTGAATGGCCTCCAACACTATTCTCTATTCTAGGATTCTAGCCCCATTAGATATGGATATTCTCAATGACAGCGCTGAATTGAAATCGGTCAAACAGAACTAATAATTGCTTTCACATCACACAGGTACATTGCTATCAATTAAGCCAACCCAGTTCTTTTCTCTGTAATACACAGCCTCATCGCCAACTAATTCACATTTCACAATACAAACCTTGAAGATCTCATCGTACATTAAAACCACCTTCTCTTTCAGGGGTTTCTTGGTGGACGATGCTTTGCGGAGAAGGCCTCCCTTCTTCTCTACCTGTGCCATTGCATGGATTCTGTAGCAAAAAAATATTGGCCATTAGGAAATGTGCAGCACTCAGAGCTGTCATCAATCAGATTATTGCAGATTCACATCAGGCAGAGGTCACACTTAAAGCCAATCTGTATTCATATTGTGCGATGTACTTGAACATTAATCAAATTTCCCTCACTTCACAATATAGATCCATTACTGAGAGTACTTCCGCGTCAGAGCACAAAGGGCTCTTTCCCCAATTGATCGCACAATCCATAATCATACTTCTGGGTAATTTTCCCACAGGTTAAAAAGAAATAGGATGAAGATTTTATACAAGCTCCAGTCCACCTCACTAAAATCCCAGTGAAAGTAGAGCGGCACGTACGCAGAATGTGAACTGTACCCCCATACGTATAAATATTAATACACTTCACCCGCCTAAAACCAGCCTTGCAATTTCAATTCAGATTAATCATCGGATTATGCCACTGGCTTCTGACCCTGTACAATTCCTTTCCCTTCTCTGTAAATAACTGCCTGATCAATTGTGTGTGTTGTCCACAATGCTGTCATTGGTTTCCAGTGAAGTGCGACAATGGACAGTGTAGGGCGGCACGTGGCGCAGTGGTTAGCACTGGGACTGCAGCGCTGAGGACCCGGGTTCGAATCCCGGCCCTGGGTCACTGTCTGTGTGGAGTTTCACATTCTCCCCGTCTGCATGGGTCTCACCCCCACAACCCAAAGATGTGCAGGTTAGGTGGATTGGCCGCGCTAAGTTGCCCCTTAATTGGTAAAAAATAAAATAATTGGGTACTCTAAATTTTAGGGAAAAAAAGATGTGCTCTGAGTAACATGCTTCATGAAAGGTTACAAGCAGTTGCTTTCTGAATATATTTGTCATGTTAGATGTGGACTTAGGATCCCAAGCGCTAGAAAATGAGATTAGAATGGTTGGGTGGTTGTTTCTGACCTTCAGAGACAGGAAGGCCGAATGGCCTTCTCTGTGCTATAAGGCCATAGGACTCTATGACTCTACATTTCTAACAAGTGACCACAGCAAGTGTTTCCCATCTGGATCACGCAATCAGGTGAATTCAAAATTCAGATTTAATCCAACGCTGCAGTTTAATAAATTAGGAGCATAAGAACAGGAGTAGGCCATTCAGCCCATCAAGTCTGCTCTGCCATTCAATTAAATCCTGGCCGACCAGCTACCTCAATGCTACTTTCCTGCGCTATCTCCATACCCCTTGATGCCATTAGAATCCAGGAAAATATCGATTTCTGTCTTGAACGTTGTCAATGATTGAGCTTCCTCCGCTCCTCTGGGGCAGAGAATTCCAAAGATTCGCCACTCTCGGAGTGAAGAAATTGCTCTTCATCTCAGTCCTAGATGGCATACCCCTTATTCTGAGACAGCGTCCACTAGTTCTAGACTCACCAGCAAGGGTAAACATCCCAGCTACATCCACCCTGTCGAGCCCTGTAAGAATTTGATAAGACTCTAGGAGATCACCTCTCATTCTTCGAAACTGGAGCACACAATTCCAGTTTCCTCGATCTTTTCTCTGTTGTCCCTTTCAAACATCACACCCCTTGAATTGCTACTGACCACAGTGCAAAGAGCCCTGCTTTCCTATGCCCTGATTTCTTGTGTCCTATCAAAACTGGTTCTATTTTCATTTTAAAATTCTGATCACCAGATGCTGGAAGCACAGCACAGAAAAATGAGACGGAAATTAAATTTACGTGGGACACAATACGAGCCATATCCCATTGACCACCCACCTGATGGAAACAAATACCGAGGGGAGCCAATGTGATATGGCTGCATTGTTATCCTGCCCCCTCAAACTTCACCAAATACTTTTCAGTTGGCAGGATTATGTAATGCCGCCGGGGGGGGGGGGGGGGGGGCAATGGCGTAGTGGTATTGTCACTGGACTAATAATCTATGAGACCCAGGGTAACGCTCTGGGGACCTGGGTTCGAATCCCACCAGGGCAATTGGTGGAATTTGAAATCAATAAAAAAACATGGAATTCAAAAAAATCTAATCACCACGAAACCATTGTCGGTTGTTGTAAAAACCCATCTGGTTCACTAATGCCCTTTAGAGAAGGAAATCTGCCGTCCTTACCCGGTCTGGCCTACATGTGACTCCAGACCCACAGCAAGGTGGCTGACTCTTAAAATGCCCTCAGGGATGGGCAATAAATGCCAGCCCAGCCAGCGATGCCCACGCCCCACGAACGAATAAAGAAAAAGAATAAAGAAAACAGATATCAGCATATATTTCCACGCTAAATGTCTAAAACTGGGGGCCCTAAATATAAAGCAGTCATTAATAAATCCAATAAGGAAGTCAGGGAAATGTGGGACTTATTACTTCTGTGAGTTGTTCAGGTGAGATGCATTTAAGGGGATTCAAGACTTTAAAAAAAAAAGGGGAGACAGGAATAGGAGGTTGTGCAGATGGGGTGAGATACGCTGGGATCGGAGGAGGCGTGTGTGAAGCAGAACACCAGCATGGGCCAGTTGGGCTGAATGGTCTGTTTCTGCAATGTAAATTGTAGGTAATATTTAGTTCAGGTGCTGAGGAACGACATCACCAATGACCATGGGTCACTGCAGAATCTGTCTGAGAACAGCTGCAATAGGACAAGAGGTGATGCCAAGAAGATTAAAGGCCGGAGTTAGATCCTGAAAATAAGATCCAGTGTTTGTATGTGCAGCTTTGCTCAAACAAAGGAGGATCTGCAGTTACTTACTTAGAGTCAATTTGGCAGAGAGATTGCAAGCCCAACTGCAGTGAAACGGGTGAGGGAGGCCATTCAGTCTACAGGTGACTGCCTTCTGAATGACTCCACCACCTCCCTCCCAGGTGACAGCTCCAGGGGGGTGAGCAAGCGTGCCCTGACATCAGACCAAGATTTCAAATTACCTTCGCAGACATGCCGCCGTAGTCTGACCTAGAATGAGGGTATTACAGCACAGTAATAGGTCAATTGGCCCATCAAATCTATGCAGCCTCTTTCAAAGCTCAATCTAATTAATCCCTCTCCAGGAAACCTTGCAGGTTTTTTCTATTTTAAATATTTGTCCAATTTATTTTTAAAGAATACTAATGAATCTGAATCCATCGCGCTATCAGACAGTGCAATCCAAATCCTATTACGCATAGCTTTAAAAATATTTCCTCCTGTCGCCTCTGATTCTTTTCACAATTGTGTTAAATCTGCACCCTCTGAATCACAGAATTTACAGTGCAGAAGGAGGTCATTCGGCCCATCGAGTCTGCACCGGTCCTTATAAAGAGCATCCTACCTAAGCCTACACCTCCACCCTATCCCCATAACCCAGTAACCCGACCTAACCTTTTTTGGACACTAAGGGCAATTTATCATGGCCAATCCACCTAACCCGCACATCTTTGGACTGTGGGAGGAAACCGGAGCACCCGGACGAAACCCACGCAGACACGGGTAAAACAGACAGTGACCCAAGCCGGGAATCGAACCTGGGACCCTAGAGCTGTGAAGCAACTGTACTAACCACTGTGCTACCGTGTCCCCTCTGGTTATCTACCTTTCAGGCACTGGAAACAGTTTTGCTTTATTTACACAACGTAAACCCTTTAGGATGTTGAGCACCTCTGTCAATTTCCTCTTAACCTTCTCTGCTCTATGCTCTGTTCAGGCCAGAGGTTGAGGGAATGTATCCTCGGGATATCCAGCACACATCCAACAGCACTCCAAGAGATTGCGTTTCAGCCAAGCGACAGAAACTGCTGAGGAAGCAGATTGTTTATGGGCCAATCCCTTGGAAAGATGACAGTGTAATTTAATGTCCTGTTCCTAAAGGAAGCAGAGAGCTCTCAATATTAAATTAAATGATAAATGAATATAATCCATCTGGAAGTCATCAAGTCACATCTCTCAGCATGGGACAGCAATTACAAGTGTCATCTGCGACTTAAATCAATTATTTTATTGATAAAATGTACAGTGAAGAGTCCCACTGAAGGCAACTTTTATAGATTAGTCTCTTTGACCAGTGAATAGGCTGCCTTCTATTCTACGGGACATTCCTCTCGGAGTCAAGTTTAAACCCAAATTAGACCAATCTATCAAACACTCCGAAATTCCTAAAGTATCCAACTACAAGGATTCAAGCAGTTTAAATGCACTGCACAAAACTGTTCCTGACAACTTTGCACTATATTCTCCACAGGCTTGTTGGCAAAGGAAACTGAAACCTGTCATGAAAAAGTGCAGGGAGGAAAGATTCCCTGGGTATTCAGAGCTTTACTCTGTATCTAATCCCGTGCTGTACCTGTCCTGGGAGTGTTTGATGGGGACACTGTAGAGGGAGCTTTACTCTGTATCTAACCCCGTGCTGTACATGTCCTGGGAGAGTTTGATGGGGACACTGTAGAAGGAGCTTTACCCTGTATCTAACCGCGTGCTGTACCTGTCCTGAGAGTGTTTGTTGGGGACAGTGTAGAGGGAGCTTTACTCTGTATCTAGCCCCGTGATGTACATGTCCTGGGAGTGTTTGATGGGGACAGTGTAGAGGGAGCTTTACTCTGTATCTAACCCCGTGCTGTGCATATCCTGGGAGTGTTTGATGGGGACAGTATAGAGGGAGCTTCACTCTGTATCTAACCCCGTGCTGTGCATGTCCTGGGAGTGTTTGATGGGGACAGTGTAGAGGGAGCTTCACTCTGTATCTAACCCCATGCTGTACCTGTCCTGGAGTGTTTGATGGGGACGGTGTAGAGGGAGCTTTACTCTTTATCTAACCCCGTACTGTACCTGTCCTGGAGTGTTTGATGAGGACAGTGAAGAGGGAGCTTTACTCTGTATCTAACCGCGTGCTGTACCTGTCCTGGGAGTGTTTGATGAGGACAGTGTAGAGGTAGCTTTACTCTGTATCTAACCCCGTGCTGTACCTGTCCTGGGAGTGTTTGATGGGGACAGTGTAGAGGGAGCTTTACTCTGTATCTAACCGCGTGCTGTACCTGTCCTGCGAGTGTTTGATGGGGACAGTGTAGTGGGAGCTTTACTCTGTATCTAATTCCGCGCTGTACCTGTCCTGGGAGTGTTTGATGGGGACAGTGTAGAGGGAGCTTTACTCTGTATCTAACCCCGTGCTGTACCTGTCCTGGGAGTGTTTGATGGGGACAGTGTAGTGGGAGCCTTACTCTGTATCTAACCCCATGCTGTACCTGTCCTGGGAGTGTTTGATGGGGACAGTGTAGAGGGAGCTTTACTTTGTATCTAACCCCGTGCTGTACCTGTCCTGGGAGTGTTTGATGGGGACAGTGTAGAGGGAGCTTTACTCTGTATCTAACCGCGTGCTGTACCTGTCCTGGGAGTGTTTGATGGGGACAGTGTAGAGGGAGCTTTACTCTGTATCTAACCCCGTGCTGTACCTGTCCTGGGAGTGTTTGATGGGGACAGTGTAGAGGGAGCTTTACTCTGTATCTAACCCCACGCTGTATCTGTCCTGGGGAGTGTTTGATGGGGACAGTGTAGAGGGAGCTTCACTCTGTATCTAACCCCGTGCTGTACCTGTCCTGGGAGTGTTTGATGGGGGACAGTGTAGAGGGAACTTTACTCTGTATCTAACCCCGTGCGGTACCTGTCCTCGGAGTGTTTGATGGGGGACAGTGTAGAGGGAGCTTTACTCTGTATCTCACCCCGTGCTGTACCTGTCCTGGGAGTGTTTGATGGGGACAGTGTAGAGGGAGCTTTACTCTGTATCTAACCCCGTGCTGTACCTGTCCTGGGAGTTTTTGATGGGGACAGTGTAGAGGGAGCTTTACTCTGTATCTAATACCGTGCTGTACCTGTCCTGGGAGTGTTTGATGGGGACAGTGTAGAGGGAGCTTTACTCTGTATCTAACCCCGTGCTGTACGTGTATCTGTATCCAATTTTGCACATTGCTGGGTAGATGCCGGTGCTTTAGCTGTACTGGAACAGCTTGGCTAGGGGTGCAGCAAGAGCTGAAGCAAAAGTACTTTTTTTGGCGTAATGTTGTCAGGTCCCGTAGCCTTTGCAGTAGCCAGTGCTTGCAGCCATTCGGTGCTGGTTTAGCACAGTGGGCTAAACAGCTGGCTTGTAATGCAGAACAAGGTCAGCAGCGCGGGTTCAATTCCCGTCCTGGCCTCCCCGTTCAGGCGCCGGAATGTGGCGACTAGGGGCTTTTCACAGTAACTTCACTGAAGCCTACTCGTGACAATAAGTGATTATTATTTCTTGATATCACGTGGATGAATCGGATTGGCTGACGACTGACATCTGTGATGATGGAGACCTCCAGAGAAGACCGAGAAGGGTCATCCACTCGGCACTACTCGCTGAAGATTGTTGCGAATGCCTCAGCCTTGTCCTTTGCATGTACGTGCTGGGCTCCTCCATCATTGAAGTTGTTTAATAGTCCACCACCATTCACGGCTGGATATGGAAGGACTGATGCGTTTGTTATGGGATTGTTTCGCTCTGTCTATTACTTGCTGCTTATGCTGTTTGACACACAAGTAGTCCTGTGTTGTAGCTTCACCAGGTTGACAACGCATTTTTCGGTCTGCCGAATGTTGCTCCTGACACGCTCTCCTGCACTTTTCATTGAACCAGGGTTGACCCCCTGGCTGGGTGGTAATGGTAGAGTGGGGGATATGCCGGGCCATGAGGTTACAGATTGTAGTTGATACAATTCTGCTGCTGCTGATGGCCCACAGCCTCATGGATGCCCAGTCGAGTTGTTAGATCTGTCACATTTACCACGATGGTAATGCCACACAACACAATGGAGGGTATCCTCAGTGTGAGGACAGGTCTCCAAAAGGCTGTGCATTGGTTGCTCCGACTGATTGTGTCATTATAGATGCATCTACAACAGGTAGATTGGAGAGGATGACGTAAACAGCGGAAGGAGACATAGAATCCAGAGGGTCCCACCCACCCACCTCATCAAACACCTCCTCCCAAATCTGTGACAGAGTCTGCGGATCCAGGATTGGACTATTCAGCCACCGCAGGACCCACCTCCTTGGAGTGGAAGCAAGTCATCCTTGACCCTGACGGACTGCCCAAGAGGGAAGAGATGAGATGTCGGGATCCAGGAGAAACGCGTCTTCGATGGAATGACACCAAACGTCCCGCCGCTCGTACATTTCCCATACGTGGATGATACATTTACTATTAGATAATTAGATCTGTTACAGCATATGATCATTTCTTTGCATGCTTCCCTGCAGAGTAATGGCTACCCTGATCAGATCATTTTGTGCTGTTTCACAAAACCCATTAATGGACCTAAGGCTGCCACGTTGAGCCCTGAAGAGGGTCCAGTCGACCGCAGATCACCCTGGAAGGGCAGGGTATCTGGAAAATCTGAGCGACAGCTGCAGCTAGCTGTTTCACGCTGATACAAGTGATATTCGCCATCAACAGGATGCTGTCATCCAGCCAAAAAGACATTCTGTCTATCACACAAATGAGTAACGTGGTCTATGAATTTCAGAGCCAGTGTGATGCTAGGTCTGTCAGTCATCCGTGCTAATAGATCGTATCAAACAGCACGTCCATTCGCTGTTCACAATACAGACCATGACCAACCAGCCTGTGCTTGTGAATCTCAAAACACTGTCCAGCATTAGATGTGATCCTGCGATTGGACAACATTTGTGAAGTGATCCTCAGTGTGCTAAAGATTACATTGACAACCAACTTAACGTCAGTCAGCCTCAGTGTACCGCATTTGCGAATACTGGAAGCTACATATATCAATGCACAGGACCCCGTTCTTTGCAGAGAGAAAGAACATGTGCACACGTTGCACCTGTTTCATCTAAATCAAATAAATGGCAGCTATTTACTAGCTCATTCCTCAAGGCAATGCCTTGACCAATAGGAGTAAAGCTGCCCGATTTAAAATTATTAACTTGGTAGTTAACTGTCAGTCACCATTAACTGGTGCATTTTGAGGTAGATCAAAAAACCAAGAAAACAAAATCAAATAACCTGAGGAACAAATTAAAGGGGCAGCACCTTAAAGGGATATTGCCTTAAAGAAAAACAAATCACAAATGAAACTTAAAACAATAAACCAAAATATGATTAAGAGGGTTCATAATGAACCCCTGTCCCCGCGGTGGCCAGCGGGCATGGAAAGACTTGACGATGCTGATGGACTCCGCGTGCTCCCTCTCCAGGGACACCTGGCTGCAAACCTAGCCACTGTAGGGCAAGCAGTCGGTTCAGAAGACCCCCTTGGTCACCCGCTGCCTGGACCTGTTGATGGCAAGTTTTGCCAGGCCCAGGAGCAGGTTCTAAGGAGGTCCTCCTCCTTCCCCGCACCCCCCCCTCCTCACCGGGATAGATCAGGAGTGTGGGGCTGAAGTGCAAATAAAACCGTAACAGGTAACGCCTTTACCAAACACAGTTCACTTGCCAACCATTCAGCACTTTCTTCTCATACAACAATGGTGTTCTTGCGATTGTCCTGCTGAGTGCAAGATGCAAAGCTTCAACAAAATGTCTTTTTTCAGCAATACTCAAGTTCTGTATTACCAAACAACGATTTTTTTCCCTCTTGGCTGGTTCCCTCACCACATACCGCAGACCTAGTCCAGCAGTTATCTCATTTGGGACCCGACCAGCTTGGTCAGTAGTGGTGCTATCAAGGCACTCTTGGTGGTGGACATTGAGGTTCCCCACCCAAAGCACACCTTGTGCCACTGCTCCCACCCCCCTCCCCTCTCCCAATACTTACCACAAGTAGATTTCAACACGGAGAACTGATTTGTCAGCTGAGGTGTGTGTGTGGTGGGGAGCACTAAGTAGTTTCCTTGTCCATGTTTCACCTGGTACAATGAGAATTTTAACGATCCAGAGTTGATGCTGAGGGCTGTCGGGACAACTCTCGCCCGTCTGTAGAGCACTGTGCCGCCACTTCTCCGATCTGTCCTGTTTGTGGGATTGGACTTCGGGAGAGAGACCTGTTCCTCTCACCACATGTCAAATAAATTCCTTAAATACTCTTCCTCCAAAATGTTCTTTTCTGAAAGAAATCTACCTGATTTGCATTTGAATTAATCAATATTCCTTGCGATCCAGATCCTATGTTTTTAAAAATTCATTCTTGGGATGTGGGCTTTGTTGGCTCAGCATTTATTGCCCTTCCTTAATTGCCCTGGTGGAGAGTAACCTTCTTGAACCGCTGCAGTCCACATGGTGTAGGTACATAGAACATAGAAAATACAGCACAGAACAGGCCCTTCGGCCCACGATGTTGTGCCGAATCTTTGCCCTAGATTAATCATAGATTATCATTGAATTTACAGTGCAGAAGGAGGCCATTCGGCCCCCTGAGTCTGCACCAGCTCTTGGAAAGAGCACCCTACCCAAACTCAACACCTCCACCCAACACCAAGGGCAATTTTGGACACTAAGGGCAATTTATCACGGCCAATTCACCTAACCTGCACATCTTTGGACTGTGGGAGGAAACCGGAGCACCCGGAGGAAACCCACGCAGACACGGGGAGGACGTGCAGACTCCGCACAGACAGTGACCCAAGCCGGAATCGAACCTGGGACCCTGGAGCTGTGAAGCAATTGTGCTATCCACAATGCTACCGTGCTGCCCTTAAGAACAAATAAATCTACACTATATCATTTTCCCGTAATCCATGTACCTATCCAATAGCTGCTTGAAGGTCCCGAATGTTTCCGACTCAACTACTTCCACAGGCAGTGCATTCCATGCCCCCACTACTCTCTGGGTAAAGAACCTACCTCTGACATCCCTCCTATATCTTCCACCATTCACCTTAAATTTATGTCCCCTTGTAATGGTTTGTTCCACCTGGGGAAAAAGTCTCTGACTGTCTACTCTATCTATTCCCCTGATCATCTTATAAACCTCTATCAAGTCGCCCCTCATCCTTCTCCGTTCTAATGAGAAAAGGCCTAGCACCCTCAACCTTTCCTCGTAAGACCTACTCTCCATTCCAGGTAACATCCTGGTAAATCTTCTTTGCACCTTTTCCAAAGCTTCCACATCCTTCTTAAAATGAGGTGACCAGAACTGTACACAGTACTCCACATGTGGCCTTACCAAAGTTCTGTACAGCTGCATCATCACCTCACGGCTCTTAAATTCAATCCCTGTGTTAATGAACGCGAGCACACCATAGGCCTTCTTCACAGCTCTATCCACTTGAGTGGCAACTTTCAAAGATGTATGAACATAGACCCCAAGATCTCTCTGCTCCTCCACATTGCCAAGAGCTCTACCGTTAACCCTGTATTCCGCATTCATATTTGTCCTTCCAAAATGGACAACCTCACACTTTTCAGGGTTAAACTCCATCTGCCACTTCTCAGCCCATCTCTGCATCCTATCTATGTCTCTTTGCAGCTGACAACAGCCCTCCTTACTATCCACAACAAAGAATTGTACAGCACAGGAACAGGCCCTTCGGCCCTCCAAGCCCGTGCCGACCATGCTGCCCGACTAAACTACAATCTTCTACACTTCCTGGGTCCGTATCCCTCTATTCCCATCCTATTCATGTATTTGTCAAGATGCCCCTTAAATGTCACTATCATCCCTGCTTCCACCACCTCCTCCGATAGCGAGTTCCAGGCACCCACTACCCTCTGCGTAAAAAACTTGCCTCGTACATCTACTCTAAACCTTGCCCCTCTCACCTTAAACCTATGCCTCCTGGTAATTGACCCCTCTACCCTGGGGAAAAGCCTCTGACTATCCACTCTGTCTATGCCCCTCATAATTTTGTAGACCTCTATCAGGTCTCCCCTCAACCTCCTTCTTTCCAGTGAGAACAAACCGAGTTTATTCAACCGCTCCTCATAGCTAATGCCCTCCATACCAGGCAACATTCTGGTAAATCTCTTCTGCACCCTCTCTAAAGCCTCCACATCCTTCTGGTAGTGTGGCGACCAGAATTGAACACTATACTCCAAGTGTGGCCTAACTAAGGTTCTATACAGCTGCAACATGACTTGCCAATTCTTATACTCAATGCCCCGGCCAATGAAGGCAAGCATGTTGTATGCCTTCTTAACTACCTTCTCCACCTGTGTTGCCCCTTTCAATGACCTGTGGACCTGTACTCCTAGATCTCTTTGACTTTCAATACTCTTGAGGGTTCTACCATTCACTGTATATTCCCTGCCTGCATTAGACCTTCCAAAATGCATTACCTCACATTTGTCCAGATTAAACTCCATCTGCCATCTCTCTGCCCAAGTCTCCAAACAATCTAAATCCTGCTGTATCCTCCGACAGTCCTCATCGCTATCCGCAATTCCACCAACCTTTGTGTCGTCTGCAAACTTACTAATCAGACCAGTTACATTTTCTTCCAAATCATTTATATATACTACAAAGAGCAAAGGTCCCAGCACTGATCCCTGTGGAACACCACTGGTCACAGCCCTCCAATGAGAAAAGCATCCTTCCATTGCTACTCTCTGCCTTCTATGGCCTAGCCAGTTCTGGATCCACCTTGCCAGCTCACCCCTGATCCCGTGTGACTTCACCTTTTGTACTAGTCTACCATGAGGGACCTTGTCAAAGGCCTTACTGAAGTCCATATAGACAACATCCACTGCCCTACCTGCATCAATCATCTTAGTGACCTCCTCGAAAAACTCTATCAAGTTAGTGAGACACGACCTCCCCTTCACAAAACCGTGCTGCCTCTCACTAATACAACTCCACCAATCTTCGTATCGTCTGCAAATTTACTGACCCACCCTTCAACTCCCTCATCCAAGTCATTAATGAAAATCACAAATAGCAGAGGACCCAGAACTGATCCCTGCGGTACGCCACTGGTAACTGGGATACAGGCTGAATATTTGCCATCCACCACCACTCTCTGACTTCTATCGGTTAGCCAGTTTGTTATCCAACTGGCCAAATTTCCCACTATCCCATGCCTCCTTACTTTCTGCAGAAGCCTACCATGGGGAACCTTATCAAATGCCTTACTAAAATCCATGTACACTACATCCACTGCTTTACCTTCATCCACATGCTTGGTCACCTCCTCAAAGAATTCAATAAGATTTGTAAGGCAAGACCTACCCCTCACAAATCCGTGCTGAGTATCCCTAATCAAGCAGTGTCTTTCCAGATGCTCAGAAATCCTATCCTTCAGTACCTTTTCCATTACTTTGCCTACCACCGAAGTAAGACTAACTGGCCTGTAATTCCCAGGGTTATCCCTAGTCCCTTTTTTGAACAGGGGCACGACATTCGCCACTCTCCAATCCCCTGGTACCACCCCTGTTGACAGTGAGGACGAAAAGATCATTGCCAACGGCTCTGCAATTTCATCTCTTGCTTCCCATAGAATCCTTGGATATATCCCCTCAGGCCCGGGACACTTGTCTATCCTCAAGTTTTTCAAAATGCCCAACACATCTTCCTTCCTAACAAGTATTTCCTCGAGCTTACCAGTCTGTTTCACACTGTCCTCTCCAACAATATCACCCCTCTCATTTGTAAATACAGAAGAAAAGTACTCGTTCAAGACCTCTCCTATCTCTTCAGACTCAATACACAATCTCCCGCGACTGTCCTTGATCGGACCTACCCTCGCTCTAGTCATTCTCATATTTCTCACATATGTGTAAAAGGCCTTGGGGTTTTCCTTGATCCTACCCGCCAAAGATTGTTCATGCCCTCTCTTAGCTCTCCTAATCCCTTTCTTCAGTTCCCTCCTGGCTATCTTGTATCCCTCCAATGCCCTGTCTGAACCTTGTTTCCTCAGCCTTACATAAGTCTTCTTTTTCCTCTTAACAAGACATTCAACCTCTCTTGTCAACCATGGTTCCCTCACTCGACCATCTCTTCCCTGCCTGACAGGGACATGCATATCAAGGACACGTAGTATCTGTTCCTTGAACAAGTTCCACATTTCACTTGTGTCCTTCCCTGACAGCCTATGTTCCCAACTTATGCACTTCAATTCTTGTCTGACAACATCGTATTTACCCTTCCCCCAATTGTAAACCTTGCCCTGTTGCACGCACCTATCCCTCTCCATTACGAAAGTGAAAGTCACAGAATTGTGGTCACTATCTCCAAAATGCTCCCCCACTAACAAATCTATCACTTGCCCTGGTTCATTACCAAGTACTAAATCCAATATTGCCCCTCCTCTGGTCAGACAATCTACATACTGTGTTAGAAAAGCTTCCTGGACACACTGCACAAACACCACCCCATCCAAACTATTTGATCGAAAGAGTTTCCACTCAATATTTGGGAAGTTAAAGTCACCCATGACTACTACCCTGTGACTTCTGCACCTTTCCAAAATCTGTTTCCCAATCTGTTCCTCCACATCTCTGCTAGTATTGGGGGGCCTATAGAAAACTCCTAACAAGGTGACTGCTCCTTTCCTATTTCTGACTTCAACCCATACTACCTCATTAGAGTGATACTCCTCGAACTGCCTTTCTACAGCTGTTATACTATCTCTAATTAACAATGCCACCCCCCCCCACCTCTTTTACCACCCTCCCTAATCTTATTGAAACATCTATAACCAGGGACCTCCAACAACCATTTCTGCCCCTCTTCTATCCAAGTTTCCGTGATGGCCACCACATTGTAGTCCCAAGTACCGATCCATGCCTTAAGTTCACCCACCTTATTCCTGATGCTTCTTGCGTTGAAGTATACACACTTCAGCCCATCTCCGTGCCTGCAAGTACTCTCCTTTGTCGGTGTTCCCTTCCCCACTGCCTCATTACACGCTTTGGCGTCCTGAATATCGGCTACCTTAGTTGCTGGACTACAAATCCGGTTCCCATTCCCCTGCCAAATTAGTTTAAACCCTCCCGAAGAGTACTAGAAAACCTCCCTCCCAGGATATTGGTGCCCCTCTGGTTCAGATGCAACCCGTCCTGCTTGTACAGGTCCCACCTTCCCCAGAATGCGCTCCAATTATCCAAATACCTGAAGCCCTCCCTCCTACACCATTCCTGCAGCCATGTGTTCAGCTGCACTCTCTCCCTATTCCTAGCCTCGCTATCACGTGGCACCGGCAACAAACCAGAGATGACAACTCTGTCTGTCCTGGCTTTTAACTTCCAGCCTAACTCCCTAAACTTGTTTATTACCTCCACACCCCTTTTCCTACCTATGTCGTTGGTGCCAATGTGCACCACGACTTCTGGCTGCTCCCCCTCCCCCTTAAGGATCCTGAAACACGATCCAAGACATCCCTGACCCTGGCACCCGGGAGGCAACATACCTTCCGGGAGTCTCGCTCGCGACCACAGAATCTCCTATCTATTCCCCTAACCATTGAATCTCCTACAACTATTGCTTTTCTATTCTCCCCCCTTCCCTTCTGAGCCCCAGAGCCAGACTCAGTGCCAGAGACCTGGCCACTAGGGCCTTCCCCCGGTAGGTCATCCCCCCCAACAGCATCCAAAACGGTATACTTGTTTTGAAGGGGAACGGCCACAAGGGATCCCTGTACTGTCTGCCTGTTTGTTTTTTTCCCCCTGACTGTAACCCAGCTATTCTTGTCCTGTACCTTGGGTGTGGTTACCTCCCTGTAACTCTTCTCAATCACCCCCTCTGCCTCCCGGATGATCCGAAGTTCATCCCTCTTCAACTCCAGTTCCCTAACACGGTCTTTGTGGAGCTGAAGTTGGGTGCACTTCCCGCAGGTATAGTCAGCGGGGACACCGGTGGTATCCCTCACCACACACATCCTACAGGAGGAGCATGCAACTGGCCTAACCTCCATCCCCTCTGACGTGACAGGCTATAGCTGCCCTGTGGACTAACTAGATCTCCGCCCTCCGACTCTGCTCCCAGTCAGCTACACTTTCTGTAAACTCCTGGCTCTCTTCTCACTCTTTGCGGAAATGTCGGAAACAAAATGAAAGGAGCACCTTACTCCCTCTTCACCTAACTCCCTCGGTCACCAAACTCTTACTATAGCACTCAAAATGCGCCAAATTCAGCACTCCCTCGGTCACCAAACTCTTACTATAGCACTCAAAATGCACCAAATTCAGCACTCCCTCGGTCACCAAACTCTTACTATAGCACTCAAAATGCACCAAATTCAGCACTCAGTGCAAAAGGGGATCACTTTTACACTGTGAATCTAGCCTCTGAAAACTGGCCTAATCCAATTAACTAATTAACAAGCTCCAGCTGCAAGTGCCTACAAGTAGAAGCTTGTTTAAAGCTGATTGAAAATTCACCTTCTTCTAAACCAAACAGCAACTTTTAAGTTAATTAACTAAATAAAAGAAAGACTAAACTTTAGATAAAAATGAAGCCTTATACCCCCTCGGTCACCAAACTCTTACGATAGCACTCAAAATGCACCAAATTCAGCACTCAGTGCACTCATACACCCACAGTATGTTTATTAGGGAGTTCCAGCATTTGACCCAGCAACAGTGAAAGAAAGGCGATAAATTTCCAAGTCAGGGTGACGAGGGGCTGCTGGTCTCTGGGACTTGGTGATATTCACAAACATAATCATACCTTACAGACAATATCAGACTGTTTCATAACTAGCCTGTGAGACAACTCTCCCAATTTTGGAACAAGCCCCCAAATATTAGTGAGGAGGACTTTAAGTGGTCACCACAGCTGGGTCTGCCGTCGTCATATCCAGTGCCTAGGCCAATGCCAGATGAGCCGTCCAGTTTCATTCCTTTTGGTAGACTTTGTATCAATTTTGGTACAATTCAGTGGCTTACTAAGCCATTTCATAGGGCATTAGAGTCAACCACATTGCCCCGAGTCTGGAGACTCTTGTACGCCGCTCCAAGTACGGACATGAGTGAATCAGATGGTTTTTTTTTCCAATAACCGACAATGATTTCATGGCCACAATAACCAAGACTAGCTTTTTAATTCCAGGTTTCTCAACTGAATTTAAATTCCACAAGCTTCTATGGTGGGATTCAAACCCGTGCTTTATAAATGCAAGCCGTTCGACTTCCGGTGACGGCGGGCGGGAGGCAGCCGCACAATGGAGGGCTCCCGTTCGGGAACGGCATTTTCAGGGCTTTAAGCCCGGTCCCAGGAGGCGGCAAAAGCAGGGAGAAGGCACAGAGGAGGCACAGCGAAGGCACAGTAAAGGAAAATGTCGAGGGTGAGCAATAAAATGGCCCTAAAAAAAACAGCTGAAGGTCTGTCGGGGAGTGGAAAGGTCGCCGCGGGGTCACCAAGGAAAATGGAGACTGGAGCACCAGGGGAGGCCGCATTGCTTACGGCTGAAGAAATAACGAAGGTGATGGCTGCGGAATTCGAAAGGCATGGAGACAATGAGGATGGAGATGAGAGAGGTTTTGAATGTGCTGGTGGAGGAGGCGGTTTCCCCGGTGAAGACGGCGGTGGAGAGCGCAGTGGCGGAGGTGCGAGAGCAAGGGGAGGCGCTGAAGGAAGTGGAGGAGACATTATTGCAGCACGGTGATCAACTTACCACGATGGGGAAGGAGATGCGGAAGGTGATGGAGATTAACAAGGATCTGCAAGGAAAAATGGAAGACCTGGAAAACAGATGCAGGCGACAGAACTTGAGGATTGTGGGGCTGCCTGAAGGATTGAAGCCGACTGAGTATTTTACCGCGATGCTGGCAAAACTATTGGGGGTGGGAGAGGATCCCTCCCGATATGAACTGGATCAGGCTCATCGGTCGTGGAGGCCTGTACCAAAGGCGAGTGAGCCGCCAAGGGTAGTGACTCTGTGCTTCCATAGGTACGGTGTGAAGGAGAAGGTCCTGTGCTGGGCCAAGCAGAAGCGGGTGGTGCAGTGGGCTGGAGCTGGTATACGTGTATACCAGGACTTTACGATGGAGCTGGCGAGGAGGCAGGCTGCCTTCAACCGAGTGAAGAGGGCACTGTACATTAGCACGGTGCAGTGCGGCATTGTGTATCCAGCGAAGCTGAGGGTGACTTACAAGCTCAGGGACTTTTATTTTGGAACGGCGGAAGCAGCGGAGGAGTTTGCGAAGGCAGAAGGACTGTGGCAGAACAGAGAAATTGAGAAATGGCCATATGCCAATGTAACCTCGTGACTGTATTTTCTTCTTTTTTGTTTCACTGCGTGCGGGTGTAGGGGCTAAAGGAGCCAATGTTGTATATATTGGGACAAGGGAAGTGATGGGACTTTCACTCGAAATAAGGGCTCTTTGGGGAGTAGGTGGATATGCGGGGTTTGTGCGCTAAAAGGGGATTTCTGGGCTTTCCTAGGGCCGGGCAAGGGGGAAAGGGACCCGGGCGGGGGCGTCCACGCTGGCAAATTTAAGCCTGCCAGTGAACGGGAGTGAGGTGGGGGGAGGGGCTGCGGCGGGGGGGGTGTTGGACGGGGGGGGGGGGGGGGGGGGGGGGGGGTGTTGGACGGGGGGGGGGGGGTGTTGGACGGGGGGAGTGGGTGTTGGACGGGGGGAGTGGGTGTTGGACGGGGGGAGTGGGTGTTGGACGGGGGGGGGGGGGGTGTTGGACAGGGGGGGGGGTGTTGGACAGGGGGGGGTGTTGGACGGGGTGGGGGGTGTTGGACAGGGGGGGGGGTGTTGGACAGGGGGGGGGGTGTTGGACGGGGGGGGTGGGGGTGTTGGACGGGGGGGGGTGTTGGACGGGGGGGGGGGTTGTTGGACGGGGGGGGGGGTTGTTGGACGGGGGGGGTGTTGGACGTGGGGGGGGGGGTGTTGGACAGGGGGGGGGGGTGTTGGACAGGGGGGGGGGGTATTGGACGGGGGGGGGGTGTTGGACAGGGGGGGGGTATTGGACGGGGGGGGGGGTGTTGGACAGGGGGGGGTGTTGGACAGGGGGGGGGTGTTGGACAGGGGGGGGGGGGTGTTGGAAAGGGGGGGGTGGTGTTGGAAAGGGGGGGTGTTGGAAAGGGGGGGGGGTGTTGGAAAGGGGGGGGTGGTGTTGGAAAGGGGGGGGTGTTGGAAAGGGGGGGGTGTTGGAAAGGGGGGGGGGTGTTGACAACTCTTGGGTATCATGTACGGTACCCTTTCAGAGGTTGGATGGCGTGGGGGGGGGGGGGGGGGGAGAGAAAGAGAAAGAGAAAGAGAAAGAGAGAGAGAGAGAGAGAGAGGGAGAGAGGACTCTATAGGTTAATGGTGACCATGGGCGGTCCCGGACTCCTTGTTCTCCTTTGTTTTTTGTTTCCACCATGGGAGGGTTTGTTTTATTGGATGCATATATTGACATATGCTGATATATTTACAAATGTGAGGTTATCCATTTTGGTCGGAATAACAGCAAAAGGGATTATTTAAATGATAAAATATTAAAACATGCTGCTGTGCAGAGAGACCTGGATGTGCTAGTGCATGAGTCACAAAAAGTTGGTTTTCAGGTGCAACAGGTGATTAAGAAGGCAAATGGAATTTTGTCCTTCATTGCTAGAGTGATGGAGTTTAAGACTAGGGAGGTTCTGCTGCAATTGTATAAGGTGTTAGTGAGGCCACACCTCGAGTATTGTGTTCAGTTTTGGTCTCCTTACTTGAGAAAGGACGCACTGGCACTGGAGGGTGTGCAGAGGAGATTCACTAGGTTAATCCCAGAGCTGAAGGGGTTGGATTACGAGGAGAGGTTGAGTAGACTGGGACTGTACTCGTTGGAATTTAGAAGGATGAGGGGGGGATCTTATAGAAACATATAAGATTATGAAGGGAATAGATAGGATAGATGCGGGCAGGTTGTTTCCACTGGCGGGTGAAAGCAGAACTAGGGGGCATAGCCTCAAAATAAGGGGAAGTAGATTTAGGACTGAGTTTAGGAGGAACTTCTTCACCCAAAGGGTTGTGAATCTATGGAATTCCTTGCCCAGTGAAGCAGTAGAGGCTCATTCATCAAATGTTTTTAAGATAAAGATAGATAGTTTTTTGAAGAATAAAGGGATTAAGGGTTATGATGTTCGGGCTGGAAAGTGGAGCTGAGTCCACAAAAGATCAGCCATGATCTCATTGAATGGTGAAGCAGGCTCGAGGGGCCAGGTGGCCTACTCCTGCTCCTAGTTCTTATGACAGATGGGCCGTTATTTGGGGTGGTGGAAGGATGGGATTGTTGTTATTGTTAAGGGGATTGATTTTGTATTTGTTACCGTTTACTGTCTGTGGGTGGGGTGTAAATTTTGAAGGAAAATATGAAAATGGAGAATAAAAACATTTTTTAAAATAAATAAATAAATAAATGCAAACCGTTCTCTTTCCAAACAGGATTTAGCTTCTTCAATTACTCTGCTGGGTTGGGGCACCAAAGGACATCGAGACCTGGGTAAACAACTGGGAATCAGTCAGCAATGGTTGCTAGTTCTGATTACTAAGCAGTGGCCCTTGACAAAAAAAGTTTATTTCGGGATGGGATACATGACAAAAGGTCCATGAAGAACAATCTAGCCATTGCCGTGGCTGACAACAGTTAACTGCACGTGTGCAATGTGCTCACGTCATTTCACATTAATAATAATAATCTTTATTGTCGCAAGCAGGCTTACATTATCACTGCATTGAAGTTGCTGTGAAAAGCCCCTAGTCGCCACATTCCGGCGTCTGTTCAGGCACAGAGGAGAATTCAGAATCTCAAAATTACCTAACAGCACGTCTTTCGGGACTTATGTGAGGAAACCGGAGCGCCCAGAGGAAACCCACGCAGACACGGGGAGAACATGCAGACTCCGCACAGTGACCCAAGCGGGAATCGAACCTGGGACTCTAATGCTGTGAAGAAACAGTGCTAACCACTGTGCTAGCTTGCCGTCCATTACGCCAGGAAAGTTGGGTGGCCACTTGGATTTCTGCATTCCATGTCCCATCGGATTATTTTTCCAGAGGATTGAATTACACTCCCAGTTGGTCACTGTGGCTCTGGAGCAGTTTAGACAGCGAGAAGTGACAATAGTGGAGCAGCCTGCCCTGCTTCTCCCACCTTGTCCTCCCCAATGATGTGGTGATGATGGTTGCAAAGTAGGAATGGTAATTTAATATTGGCAATGACTATTAAAACTCCCTGGTTTAGGTGTTAAGGTCCAGTGTGAGGAACTGGGGGTAAGTGGCTGAAATCGGTTTTATCGACAACACATTGTCTCATATTTAAAGCGTAACTATATTAAAAGCAGCGTGCAGGCTGTAAATGTGTCATCAAAGGGAGTTTTACAAGGAGTGCTGGATAAGGAACCTCACTGTCTGCTCTCATTGGAAACTGGGGCCTGACCTGACTCCCAATCCCTGGTCTGCCGTGGTTACCCGGATCCCTCTTCACTGCAGCATCCCGGGGTGAGGAGCTGACCCTATTCCCCCTCAGAAGGTGACCATCTACCTGGCCCCCGGTCTCGGCGCGGTCTCACCTGTCACACCCATTCCAGTCACCAAAGCAGCCTCCGCTCACACACTCCCATCCTCAACCTGTCGCTCCTCCAGCCTCAGTCCGCCGCTATCCCACAATCCCCGGCGGCCCGCCAGCCTCAGTCCGCCACTATCCCACAATCCCCGGCGGCCCGCCAGCCTCAGCCCGCCACTCATCCCACAATCCCCGGCGGCCCGCCAGCCTCAGTCCGCCAACATCCCACAATCCCCGGCGGCCCGCCTGCCTCAGTCCGCCACCATCCCCGGCGGCACTTGCCCAGCTAATTTCCGCCAGGATACCACACAATCCTGAGCTCTCCTCCAGCTTTGGTCTGCCAGAATCCCACAATGCATCGCCAGGCGCCCCATCTCATTTCCCCAAATTCTCGAGCTTTCTTTCCCCTTTCGCCAACCTCCACCATCCCATAATTTCCAATGGGGCCGCTCTATGAGCCTGTTCATATCCACCGACCTCACCCCGCCTGATAATATGCAGATTTTTAAAAACGAGATATTGGTAATCGATAACGGCCCCCTAACGCTGGGGATTGTGGGAGGCTGGTCGGGAGGAACCCCGGGGATTGTGGGATACTGGCAGACTGGTGGGGAAGAACACCGGGGATTGTGGGATACTGGCAGACTGGTCGGGAGGTCCTCTTGAGGCTGGATGCTTTCTTTGATCGAGTTTTTGTTGCTGTGCGGTTATTTTGATTGGTGAATAAATGGCCCTTTCCGGTGGATTATTATCTTTCGTTATTGTCAGGACAGATCTCCCCTAGCAACCAGGAGGGAGGCCCGGGCTGGGTGGGTGCAGGGTCTGTGGTGGGGATCAACAGCAACTTGGACCTAAAATGACCCTAAAGCAGCTTCTCCAAACTCAGAGTCCCTGAGCCCAGAGGGGACAATGTGGCACCCTCCCTCCAGCAGCCAGTCAAATAATCCCCTCAGCTTCAAATAAAACCAGAGCTCGGCAACAGGTGAGTTTTACAAATAATAATCTTTATTAGTGTCACAAGTAGGTTTACATCAACTCTGCAATTAAGTTACTGTGAAATTCCTAAAGTTTGTATTGAAGGATTTTAGAGGGTGCTGGGGGTGAGGATTGAAGGTGCTGCCATTAATGGTGCAGCAATTCAAACCTGGGAGCTTCCAGAGGGGGAGGGGCTGCAGCATCAGGGCTGGCATAGATCCTTCGGGCCGAATGGCCTTCGGTCTTTTCAATCATTGTGTCCAATTGGGGATGTGCCCCTCGGCGTTTAACAATCTGTTCACACCCCATGTCTGTGTTTCTGAATATACAATCACAGGATGCTGACAGCACAGAAGGAAGCCATTCGGCCCATCGGCTATGTGCTGGCCCGATGTGAAGAGTGATTTTGTATTCGGTCAATGTGGGTTTGTGAAGGTGCCCCGTAATCACAGATCGATGTGGGTGGCGCAGACTCCGATCTCAGATTGGCGGAGGAGGAGGGAGGGGGTTTCAGATGAATGCGGAAGGAGCGGGACTCCGAGAGTCAGCGCGGCCTGGGATCCTGCACTGCGGGCTGATTGCAGCTTCTGACCCGGAAAGAGCTCCGGTCCGGAAGGAGAGGCCGGGGGAGAGACAGGGGAAGGGAGAGGAGAGGCCGGCCCCGGAGCTCAGTTCCCGGCCCCGGAGCTCAGTCCCCGGCCCCCGCAGCTCAGTCCCCGGCCCCCAGTCCCCGGAGCTCAGTCCCCGGCCCCCGGAGCTCAGTCCCCGGCCCCCGGAGCTCAGTCCCCGGCCCCCGGAGCTCAGTCCCCGGCCCCCGGAGCTCAGTCCCCGGCCCCCGCAGCTCAGTCCCCGGCCCCCGGAGCTCAGTCCCCGGCCCCCGGAGCTCAGTCCCCGGCCCCCGGAGCTCAGTCCCCGGCCCCCGGAGCTCAGTCCCCGGCCCCCGGAGCTCAGTCCCCGGCCCCCGGAGCTCAGTCCCCGGCCCCCGGAGCTCAGTCCCCGGCCCCCGGAGCTCAGTCCCCGGCCCCCGGAGCTCAGTCCCCGGAGCTCAGTCCCCGGCCCCGATGCCGCCCCCGGGCCGCGCTGGGCTCCGCCGCCTGCCGGACCTGCCGCTCTCCGGGCAGCAGCTGCGGGATTTCCTGCGGCCGGAGCCCGGGTCCCAGCTCCGCTGCTCCTCCCGCCGCCTCCTGCTGTACCGGCCGGGGGAGAACCGGCTGCGGAGCCTGGAGCGGGGCCGGGCCGGGGGCGCGGCGGGGCGGCCGCTGGACAGGAGCTGGCCGCGGGCCGAGCGGCTGCTGGAGGTGCTGGAGCCGGAGTCCGGGCCCGAGGCCCTGGCCGCCCTCCTCAGCCAGCGCGGCCGCGCCGAGTTCTGGAGCTGCCGGCAGGCGGCTGACTGGCGGCTGGTGCAGGCGGCCGAGCTCAGCTCCCACCCCCGGGCCCGGCTGCTGTCGGCCGCCTGGGGCTGGCACTCCATCGCCTGGTGTGAGGAGCGGCCCCGGCCCGCCGGCCCGCAGCGCTGCATCTGCAGCCTGAGCCTGGGCCCCGGGCCCGACCACAGCGGCCTCTCCCTGGGGCCTGTCCGAGTCCTCCTGCACAACAGCCCGGCCTACAGGCTGCTGGCGGCGGGGGAGGCCGTCTACCTGCTGCCCAGCAACGGCGAGGGGCCTGGTGACCGCCCTAACAACTGCCCCATGCCCAGCAACAACCCTAGCAACTGCCCCATGCCTAGCAACTGCCCCATGCCTAGCAACAACCCTAGCAACTGCCCCAAGCCCAGCAACAACCCTATCAACTGCCCCAAGCCCAGCAACAACCCTAGCAACTGCCCCAAGCCCAGCAACAACCCTAGCAACTGCCCCATGCCTAGCAACAACCCTAGCAACTGCCCCATGCCTAGCAACAACCCTAGCAACTGCCCCATGCCCAGCAACAACCCTAGCAACTGCCCCATGCCTAGCAACAACCCTAGCAACTGCCCCATGCCCAGCAACGGCGAGGGGCTTGGCAACAGCCCTAGCAACTGCCCCATGCCCGGCAACTGCCCCATGCCCAGCAACTGCCCAGTGCCGTTAGATATCAGCCGCAGCCCCATGAGTAACGTGGCCAAGTTCATCCTCATCTGGGACCCCCAGGAGGATACGGTGACCATCACCAGCCTGGCCCAAGGCTCCCTGGGCATCAAGAGACTGCTCCCCACAGGCTCTGATTTCAGGGGGTTGGTTGCGGACTCTGCAGGCCTCTTGACTTCCCTCCCACCACTGAACATCAGGGCAGTCACCCCCAGTGCAACTGGGCTTCTCCTAGCCACGGACGATGGAGAGGTCAACCTGATGGGAAGTGACGGGAGCGTCCGGCTCCTCTGCCACCTGAACGGCAACTTGCCGCCTGAGGACTCTGTGATGATGGAGCTCTGCGGGACAACCTTGGCATGCACAGTGGGCAGGACGCTGCACATGTTTGACACTGAGACGGGGAGGATAATGGAGGAGATGACTCTGGAGGTTCAGCCCCTGGCCTTGCTGTCCTGCCGGGAAACTGGTGAGATCCAACTGCTGGCAGAGGATGGTGTCTATGCCCTCGGGATTCCACCCAGTCAGTCTAACACCACGTCGGGGTGGGGAAAGAACCAATGCCAGGAGACATTGGAGCTGCTGGTTTTGGAGGAAGCCTGCAAATATTACCAGAAAAGGAGCTTGAGCCGCAGCAGGCTGACAGTGGAAAAGCTGAAAAGTGAGGCAATGTTCCAAGCACCTCTCGCCCTCTGCTCCATCTTGGAGAACCAACTGCAAGTCAGGAAGACTGGCCACTGTAACCCCCAGTGCTACAGCAAACTGCACAACATTATGGCAGGGGAAATACAAAGCTACATCAACTTGGAGGAAGCCAAGTCCTGTATCATAAATGGATCGCAGAATGAGGTGGCCACTTACATTGAGGAAATAACTGACCAGGAGATTCAGAGGCTGCTCCGTTGTCAGCTTGACCGAGAGACTCTGCTCTATCTGAATTCCATTTTCAACACGTTCCCAAGGCAAGCTTGGAAGGCTGTGAAAAGGACACTGCACCTCCACCAGGACAGTGAAGGGTTCCTCTCTGCCAGAGCCACTGCCGACCTGTGGAAGGTGGTACTGAGCCCGGCTCTCCTACCTGACCAGTATGCTGCCACCAATAGGGCAGTGCCAGTCTTCGAGCTGATCTGCCGCTTGCTCTACCGGTTCAACCCAAAGTGGCTGCCAAAGTTTGTTGAGTTGACCCAGCAGCACCTGGCTACTTCCCGGAACTATGGGGGCAATGAGGGGCCAGAGAATGCCCCTCTGTACAAGAGAGCTCTTTCAGTGATCCCGCCAGCCTGTGAAGGTGGTACTGGAGACCCCACCGAGACAGCCATTGAACTCCTGTTGTGCAGCAAGAGGCCAAATGCCATAATCCAAGCAGTTCGGATCCTGATTGAGCGGAAGATGTGGCAAAGGGCGGTGGACGCCACTCACAGGTTCTCTCAGGAAGGGCCCCTACTGAAGAAGGAGCTCTTCGCTACCATGCTGGTCCAGATCTCCCAACACCGAGCCCTGGATCCATACTTGGAGGAGATTTGGGAACTGTGTCCTGAGGAAGCCACAGCCGCAGACATACTGGACACTATCCTGGGCTCTGTGCCCTCAAACTGCGAGTCTGGGCCATATTCGAACGGCAGTCACCAGCTGACCATTGGGCTCCTGCGACCATTGCTAGCCAAAGTATTGACACGGGGCGCCTGTCAGCCGAGTGCAGACATGGCAGAGGGGCTAAAGGCCCTGGTCTTCCCTCCACCCACACCACCCAGGCAGAAGAAAGCAGCCAATCAATCCAGCCCTCTGAACTCTGAACCCAGTATTGAGGCTATTGTGAACACTACTGTATGAACACTGGAATACAAAAAGGTTTGCACTTTCTGTCATGTGGCCCAGTTGGAAATGGCCCCAATGTATTGTTTATATATCTGTTTAATGTCAAAGATATTTTATAGTAATTGTACACATGCTAAGTGAAAACTGAGCTTGTGTGTGAGAACAATGACGTTTATAAGCTCCCCGCCCTCTTCTCACTTGCTATCGAAACCGGCAGCTCAGAAGTGGGCATGTATCTTGGCATGGGCAGTTCTGGGTGGACTTGCGGGTACAAAAGCACTCGCCCAGGCTCCTTTCCTTGAAGCAGGTTATTAAGCGGTTTTGCCAATGCTGGCTCTCGAGAGTCCGTTTTAATGATGTGCCACATTTTCCTTGCCTTTGTTCCCATTGGGCTGACACCCGGCTCGATTGCGAAGTGAGGTTTGGAAGATGGTTGAGAAAGGAGAGCCTTGAGACATGCGTCCGAAACAAACAATCTGAACAAAGTTCAGAAATAAACAACTGTCTTATTTATTTTAATTGTATTTGCTACTGATAGTTTGTTCCCTATTAATTGTGTTTTTTCATGACGGTTTTACATGTATTGGGACAGACCTGGACTGCAGTGTGATACGGTTAACATGGTATTTGTGGTTTCAGTCACCGACCCCCCCCCCCCCCCCCCCCCCACCCCACGTCGGCAAAACGACCTGCCCCTTGTGTGTGTGACTGGCTTCAGAGATCACAAAGCAGGCCCAGGAGTATTGAGAGTTTGAGCTCAGTCCTCCTGACTCACTGTTCATGTGACCTGGCTGGTGGGCTATAGGTTCAGGCACCGCTCTGCTGATTCAAAGCCGAAGGGGGAAACCCTCAGTGAAGGTGACATTTCCTGTTTGCTTTTGTTGCCTGGCTTTGTAATGAGGGTGAGCTGTTTGCAGCAGCAATAATTTCACTCGCATCATCTTGTGTAAAACTCTTCAATCATCACATCGCGCTGCCAAGGGCAGGCCTGTAAACCAAGTCATGCTATTCTTCCCTGGTCGGGAAAGGGCTTGATCTAATATTAGCTCACCATGGATGGACACCATTGCAGTGTTACTAGGACCCTGTCTGCCTGAGGTGCAATGGGGTCCCCCCTCTCAAATTGTCTGCAGAGGAGCCATATGTTTGTGCTTTTCTCACCTCCCCAAAGGGTTTCTCAGAATGTTCACATCCACAGTCCCAGAACAAGCACTGCTCACTGTTTCTTACCTCGTGGGGCACTCCCAGTTCTTTTCTATCAGTCTTCAGAATCAAATCTTTGAAATGCTGATTTTTTTTTTTTCATCTGCTTTTATCTTTTAGTTTTAAAATAGTGGAGGCTTAGGTTGGGATAATCAGAATATAACCAGCTTTGCGACCAGAAGGCGTGGGCAAGGAGGATCTCACTATTACTCGGTTGTTAACGGAGATGTTGCTGGATCCCCAACCTCGGTGAGGTTGATGGCGGACAGCCAGTGGAGCCTTGCTTAACCCCGGATTCAGGGACAGTGGGTAGGGAACGGTCGGGGTTCCTGTTCCGGGACAATGTCGTTGACCTCCTTCCCACTGCCCCTCTCCCTACGAGAACGTCAAGTGAGGGTGGGGTGGGAGATTGCGGCGATGCAACATGCAGAGGAATGGCTTTTGACTGTTCCCACATCGCAAAAGAAAAACTGAGTTACTGAGTGGTGATGAGTACTGTGCACCTGGGGCACAGCTTAAGAGTTTGTGCCTTTCATAAAAGGGAAGGCAGTGGACTGTTTTTTACATTTTGCTGTCTGCATGTGTGCAAGGAGCAATAAGCCCCAGTCCTGTTTCTGAATATTAATTCCAGCATGTCTCTTCCTTTTGCACCAACAGGTGGTTCTCAGTGAATAAGAGTGAAGATAGTCAGAAAACTGTTTGTTTATCGGTGTACCCCAGTTAACCATGTGCTCTGTCCATTAAAGCTGATGCAATCCCTGATGGTGCTCATGCACATACATAAAATAAATGTTTGGGATGTTATCCTGATTTTCAAATCTTTCCTCAGACTCCAAATAAATTGTAAGCACTGTTTTGTTGACGGCGCTTTCAGCGTTGAAATTATTATTTTCAACTTCAATCAAAACTTAGCTTCCTCATTTTTGAAATAATTGTTGCGCTGATGTGCCACACCTTCTACACTGTCCCCATCAAACACTCCCAGGACAGGTACAGCACGGGGTTAGATACAGAGTAAAGCTCCCTCTGCACTGTCCCCATCAAACACTCCCAGGACAGATACAGCACGGGGTTAGATACAGAGTAAAGCTCCCTCTACACTGTCCCCATCAAACACTCCCAGGACAGGTACAGCACGGGGTTAGATACAGAGTAAAGCTCCCTCTACACTGTCCCCATCAAACACTCCCAGGACAGGTACAGCACGGGGTTAGATACAGAGTAAAGCTCCCTCTACACTGTCCCCATCAAACACTCCCAGGACAGATACAGCACGGGGTTAGATACAGAGTAAAGCTCCCTCTACACTGTCCCCATCAAACACTCCCAGGACAGATACAGCACGGGGTTAGATACAGAGTAAAGCTCCCTCTACACTGTCCCCATCAAACACTCCCAGGACAGATACAGCACGGGGTTAAATACAGAGTAAAGCTCTCTCATGACGCTCCATTGATGTACATTAAACCCCCTCTTTTGATAATGTCAGCTGTCAGTGGAGTGTGACTAATAACATTTAGTTTCAAATTGTTGACATTATGTTCTGTGGCGCGTGATCCTCTGGGAAGGGTTGGAATTTTCTCAAAGTAATTTCACATGGTGCTGATTACAGTCTCCAGTTTGCCCCACGTCAATGCAGACTGGAGTCGAACCTGAGCCAGAGAAGCTAAAAAGACGATTTGAACCGATTGAACAATTCATCTACATTCACGTCGGATCAACAGCACTGAAATAGAACCAACCAGCCTGTACCATTCGACCTTCCTCAACCTACTTCCAGCCATCAACCCAATCCTGTTTCTTTCTACCTCATGTGGTTCTGCAGCTTCCACATAAACATGTCCGCGATATTCACCTCAACTACTCCTGTGGTAGTGAGTTCAACTTCACTCAGGAGAAAAAAAAACTTTCAACTAAATTCCTTGTTTGATTTATTAGTGATTGACAAAAATATTTGCGGCTGCGGCTCATTTTCAAATTCCTTTTCTTTTAAACTTCCCACATTGAGTTTTGAGCGGTGTCACATTTTTACCCCAAATTAGCTGCCCCGCCAAATATTCTTTCAGGCAGGTGACGGGGAGCACGTGAGAGTCTGCTTTGTGATGTAGGAGCAAAAGGTTAAACCGTTGGAGGAAGGCTTTGCTTTCCATTGTCCGTAAATCCAGAAGGTGATAAATCAGGAGGAAGACTCCATTGTTTAGTGTGCCCTTAGTCATAAAAGGTTGGCAGCAAAAATAATGAAAGCCAAAGGAAAAAGAAACTTAACATCTAGTTTAATATGAAAAGACAATTGTCATTGGGGCCATCATTTGGAAACTAGGAGCAGGAGTAGGCCATTCATAAAATTACTAAACTCAAAATAACGACAGTCCATGGTGGCGCCGTGGTTAGCACTGCTGCCTCACAGCCCCAGGGACCCGGGTTCAATTCCGGCCTTGGGTCACTGGAGTCTGCACATTCTCCCTGTGTCTGCGTGGGTTTCCTCCGGGTGCTCCAGTGACCTCCCACAGTCCAACGATGTGCAGGTCAGGTCGATTGGTCATGCTAAAAATTGCCCCTTAGTGTCCAAAGGTTAGGTGAGGTTACGGGGATAGGGTTGGGTGGAGGGGCAGGGGCCTAGGTATGGTGCTCTTTGAGAGGGTCAGTATAGACTCAGTAGGCCGAAAGGCCTCCTTTTGCACTGTTCATCAATGAAACAAACCCACGTTTATGCGGAATTGGATTGCAACTGTAAGGAATTTTTCTGATACACATTCTCTCTTATCATGTGTACATTTGTCTTAATTTCACTGTCTGTGCGGAGTCTGCACATTCTACCCGTGTCAGAGTGGGTTTCCTCTGGGTGCTCCGGTTTCCTCCCACAAGTCCCGAAAGATGTGCTTGTTATTTGGATTCTCCCTCGGTGTACCTGAACAGGCGCCGGAGTGTGGCGACAAGGGGATTTTCACAGTAACTTCATTGCAGCGTTAATGTAAGCTTACTTGTCACAATAATGAAGATTATTGTTATTATTATAAAACTGGCTTAAACATTTCACTCCCATTGTCTTGAGGGTCTCGTCGTTGGCAGCAGTCTTCCGACCTTAAAACGAAGGCTGCTTCTGAGTGGCTGGCTCATCAGACGACAGTTAATTGTCATTACAAGTCTGGAGTCACATGTAGGCCAGACCAGGTAAGGACGGCAGATTTCCTTCCCTAAGGGACATTAGTGACCCAGATGGGTGTTTACAACAATCCAGTAGATTCAAGGTCACTGACACAGGTACAAGTGTTTTTATTCCAGGTTCATTAATTGCATTTAAATTCTCCATCTGCCCCCATGGTGGGATTTGTACTTGAGCCTCGGGATTGTTAATCTATATCCTACAACGTAAGCCACAATGAGCCACTGCAGGAGTTGCAAAAAGTTGGTTTCCAGGTGCAACAGGTGATTAAGAAGGCAAATGGAATTTTGTCCTTCATTGCTAGAGGGATGGAGTTTAAGACTAGGGAGGTTATGCTGCAATTGTATAAGGTGTTAATGAGGCCACACCTCGAGTATTGTGTTCAGTTTTGGTCTCCTTACCTGAGAAAGGGCGTACTGGCACTGGAGGGTGTGCAGAGGAGATTCACTAGGTTAATCCCAGATCTGATGGGGTTGGATTACGAGGAGAGGTTGAGTAGACTGGAACTGTACTCGTTGGAATTTAGAAGGATGAGGGGGGGGATCTTATAGAAACATATAAAATTATGAAGGGAATAGATAGGATAGATGCGGGCAGGTTGTTTCCACTGGCGTGTGAAAGCAGAACTAGGGGGCATTAAAAATAAGGGGAAGTAGATTTAGGACTGAGTTTAGGAGGAACTTCTTCACTCAAAGGGTTGTGAATCTATGGAATTCCTTGCCCAGTGAAGCAGTTGAGGCTCCTTCATTAAATGTTTTTAAGATAAAGATAGTTTTTTGAAGAATAAAGGGATTAAGGGTTATGGTGTTCGGGCCAGAAAGTGGAGCTGAGTCCACAAAAGATCAGCCATGATCTCATTGAATGGCGGAGCAGGCTCGAGGGGCCAGATGGCCTACTCCTGTTCCTAGTTCTTATGTTCTTATGTTAGCATATGCCCGGATTGAAAAGGGATCTCTGGATACACGTAGACAAATAATTAAATGTCAGTAAAACAATTCAAATGCTAACAAACCCCTTATTTATTTCTTGGGATATGGAATTGAAAAGTGGAAAAGTCACGTAAGGCTTGTACAGGACGCTGGTCAGATCACAATTAAGAGGACGTTGTACAGTTCTGGTTTCTGTACTGTAAAACAGACCGGGAAGGAGAGGAAGAAATGCATTAGCGATCAGAGGATGGTTCTTGAATGGATAGATGACAGCTATTGGGGAAGGTTGAACCCAGCTTAGACCCCGGGCCTTTAAAATGATGAATAGGTTGCACGGGTGGATGTGGGGGAGAATGTTTCCCGAAAGAATCTAAAAATAGAGGCCATGACTGGACTTGCGAATCCATGCGGGAAAGGAAGGAGAACTCAGACAGTGGTTTGAATGTGGAACTTGCTACCAAAGGAAGTGGTTGAGGTAAATAGATGATTTCAAAAGGAAACCAGTAGGTGTAAGAAAAGGGAATAGAAATTTAAGCTGAAAGACTGAGTTGAGGTAACAGAATTGGAGGAGATTCATGTGGAAGATAAAACACAGGTTAAATGAGCTGATTCTGTGTGGTATGTTTTCTGTGACTGATGGAATTTAAATAGTTAGGCCTCACCAGATTGAGTGTTCTTACTGGGGAGGGTGGATAATGGGTGTGATTTTGCAACCTGTTGCGCCTGGCACCGATCTCGTTACGCCGGGAGTATTGTAGGAGAGGCCCAAATCTGGCTTCGCGCCAGGTGCAGAACCGCGCGCGAGTCACCCAACCTGTGGCACCCGGCACGATCTGCATCACGCCCTCGCTGGGCTTCATTCTCCCGGCAGCCAGGAGTCACCGGCCACACCGGCGAAGCCTCAACTGGGCGCCCATTGGTACTGGTGTCCACAAGCAGAGAGTTGGCATGATGACCACCACAGGGGGCAGGGCATTGCCTAGCACTCCCCCTGGCAGTGCCAAGTGGTACTCAGGCGATGCTAATCTGGCAGTGCCTGGGGCGCTGTCAAGGCCTGAGGATACCCATGTCCGTGAGGGGGGGTTGTGAAGGGGAGGTATGAAGGGACATCATAAAGGTTGGGGGAGGGGGTGTAGCCGGGCCCTCAGCGATCCCATAGGGCGTGCTCACTTTGTGGGGGACGGGGGTGAGGTGTGGTGCCCATGTCGGCGGGGGTTAGTATTGTCCATGAGTGGGGGCCCCTCAAGCTGACTTCGAGTTTGGGCCACCCTTTCAAAAGGGCGGCTCGATCTCTGAGGTGCCGGACTTGCAAGTTCAGCTCCCCACTGGTGAAAACATTTCTAAGTGTGGGCTAGACCAGGGCCCAAAGAAATGATGGTGTGGGCGGACGCCGGGGTGGGCGGACGCCGGGGTGGCCGGACGCCGGGGTGGGCGGACGCCGGGGTGGGCGGACGCCGGGGTGGGCGGACGCCGGGGTGGGCGGACGCCGGGGTGGGCGGACGCCGGGGTGGGCGGACGCCGAGGTGGGCGGACGCCGGGGTGGGCGGACGCCGGGGTGGGCGGACGCCGGGGTGGCCGGACGCCGGGGTGGGCGGACGCCGGGGTGGGCGGACGCCGGGGTGGGCGGACGCCGGGGTGGCCGGACGCCGGGGTGGCCGGACGCCGGGGTGGGCGGACGCCGGGGTGGGCGGACGCCGGGGTGGGCGGACGCCGGGGTGGGCGGACGCCGGGGTGGCCGGACGCCGGGGTGGGCGGACGCCGGGGTGGCCGGACGCCGGGGTGGGCGGACGCCGGGGTGGGCGGACGCCGGGGTGGGCGGACGCCGGGGTGGGCGGACGCCGGGGTGGATCTCCCCCAAAAAGCCAGCGAGGAAAAAACCCACCAAACTCGCCCAAAATGACGTTTTGGGAAAATCGCGCCCAATAGCTTACTGAATTGATGCAAATAAAGATTGGACCCAAATCATCGGCGAATATCAGATTTGGTCAAAACAATATCTAAACCAGGCAAAGCCACTCCAAGTCCTCCGTTGTAAAACCATGTGTAAACTGTGCTTCAGTGGGGAGCAAACACATTCAAACATCACCCCAGGGGCTTCTGCACATGACCCTAACAATTGGAGTGCTGCACTGCTGGAGGTGCGGTTTTTGGATGGATGAGACATTAAGCCGAGGCCCAGTCTGCCCTCTAAAGTTAATGTAAAAGCATCCCACAGCACCGCTCAGAAAACCAGCAGGGAGCTCTCCCCAGGGTGACACCTCGACCAAGGTCACCAAAAGACACATTACTTGTCGTATTGCCGTTTGTGGAAGCTGTCCGTACATTCGCTGCCACATTCCCCACATCAACTGTCAGCGTAACCCATTCTGTAGCTCAAAAACAAAGGTGTTTTTTTGTTAAGTATTTTGGGATGTTGTGAAGATGCAGTGGGTAGCGCTCGTTTGAATCCCAATCCAGGACTTGGTCACCAAGGAAGATGCGTTCATAACAGGTTGAGCATCAACATGTAAATTCTTCTAACGTACTCCAGTGGCAGGCTGCCCTTCAGAAGGTGATGGGGAGCTGCCTTCTTGGACCACTGCAGTCCTTGAGGTGTAGGTATACACACTGTGCTGTTAGGGAGGGAGTTCCAGGATTTTGCCCCAGTGACAGTGAAAGAACAATATATTTCTAAGTCAGGGTGGTGAGTGACTTGGAGGAGAACCTCCAGGGGGTGGGGTTCCCAGGTATCTGCTGCTCTTGTCCTTCTAGATGGGAGTGGTCATGGGTTTGGAACCTTGGCGAGTTACTGCAGTGAATCTTTTAGATGGCACACACAGCTGTCACTGTATGTTGGTAGTGGAGGGTTTGAATGTTTGTTGCAGGGGGGGCAATCAAGCGGGGCTGCTTTGTCCTGGATGGTGTTGAGCTTCTTGAGTGATGTTGGAGCTGCGCTCATCCAGGCAAGTGGACAGTATTCCATTATACGCTTGACTTGTGCCTTGTAGATGGTGGACAGGCTTTGGGGAGTCAGGAGGTGAGTTACTCTTCACAGATTTCCCAGCCTCTGACCTGCCCTGGTAGCCACAGTGTTAATGTGGCTGGGTCCAGTTCAGTTTCTGATCAATGGTAACCCCCAGGATGTTGATTGTGGGGGATTCAGCGATAATAATGCCATTGAATGTCACGGGGCAGTGGTTAGGTCCTCCCTTGTAGGAGATGGTCATTGCCGGGCACTTGTGTGGCACGAATGTAACTTGTCACTTGTCAGCTGAAGCCTGGATATTGTCCAGGTCTTACTGCATTATCTGAGGAGTTGTGAATGGTGCTGAACATTGTGCAGTCATCCGCAAACATCCCCACTTCTGACCTGATGATGGAAGGGAGGTCATTGATGAAGCAGCTGAAGATGGTTGGGCCTAGGACACAGGGGCATAAAGGACTTGCTGGCGTTATTCTATTCCTTGTTCCAAAGCTCTGCAGCTGGAGCAGAAATCAGAAGCCTTTTCCATTAGGCCACAATGTTATCAGAAGATTGTGGCTGTAGGTCCTGCTGTGGTCATTTCATACACTAAAAAATCCAAGTTGTTCAACATTTGAAAAGCACTGTTTAAGTCATAGAAGGAATAGGATTTGTAAGAAAGAATTTACACTCTTCTGGAAAAAAATTAACTCAAAGTGCTTCAAAACCAACAATGTACTTATGAATAGTAGTCATTGTTGTAAGGTAGGGAAAGTGGCAGATAATTTGCACACAGTTCCCTTGATCTTCTTCCAAGTCGTGCGTGGGATCCTCTGTTCACCTGAGAAGGCACACGGGGCATCATTTAATGCCTTAACCAAACAAAGGCACCTCAAACGGTGCAGCACTCCCTCAGTTACGCAATGGAATCATAGAGTTTGCAGAGCAGAAGGAGGCCATTCGGCCCATCGAGTCTGCATCAGCTCTTTTGAAAGAGCACCCTACCCAAGCCCACACCGCCACCCTATCCCCATAACCCACCCAACACTAAGGGCAATTTTGGACACGAAGGGCAATTTATCATGGCCAATCCACCTAACCTGCACATCTTTGGACTGTGGGAGGAAACCGGAGCACCCGGAGGAAACCCACGCAGACACGGGGAGAACGTGCAGACGCCGCACAGACAGTGACCCAAGCCGGGAATCGAACCTGGGACCCTGGAGCTGTGAAGCCGCAGTGCTAACCACTGTGCTGTCATGCTGCCCTGGAGAGTCGGCCTGGAATGAGATTTGAACCCAAAACCATCTGACTGGGAAATAAGGATTGTAGCTTTCTCCATTTCCTGTTACAAAGGAACGGACTTGGTGTTGGATCCCTGACCCATATTGCCCACCCCACTGCCAATCAAATGGCCCTGAGGTCACTCAAAGCGCTTTCTAACCACCACCTTTGCCTGAGGTAGGGGTTTGTTAACCTGTGTGGTTCTTTCACACTATCCGGCCGAATCAGCCAGAAAGCTCACTTTGGTATCCTGAGCTGTATTAAAATTCCCAGGTGCTTTCCGGATTTGACCAACCCAGGATTCTGATAAAATTTGGCATTTCGCCCTCTTCAACGCCAATTGGTTGATATCCAGATCAGACCCACGTGACTTGAGATATTGTGATTCTACAGTCAACACACTACTGGTTAAATCAGTACTCATTAACTAGACTGAGCCTTTTGGAGGGCAAGCAGGGCTCTTCTCAAACACTGCTGTATTCATTGTCAGGCCTGCTATTTTTTAGTTCTGGAATCGCGTGTTCCTATTTATAAAGGGTTTTGCAACAAGGCAATAAATTTAATTTGAGAAATGTGATTATGGATCTCAAGGTATTCCAGAAAATGAATCACCACAGAATGTAAATCTGTAGGGGAAGGTGTTGCTGGGCATATGGATAGTAACCCCCAGATCTGAAGGAGAATTTTAGAGTACAGGAGGCCATTCACCTATCGTGCCTACTTTTATTAATTTATTTTGTAGTTTGAGGACCAGAAGCTGACATGCAGGCAATATTTGCTCTGGTATTGTGGGATTGAGCCAGAGCAGTAGTCCCCAGTTGTGAAATAACACTGTCTCACATGAAATGAAAATCGCTTATTGTCACAAGTAGGCTTCAAATGAAGTTACTGTGAAAAGCCCCTAGTTGCCACATTCCGGCACCTGTTCAGGGAGGCTGGTATGGGAATTGAACCGTGCTGCTGGCCTGCCTTGGTCTGCTTTCAAAGCCAGTGATTTAACCCTGTGCTAAACTAGCCCCTAATCGACTGCATGCTCAAGATCTGAACCCCATGAACCATGCAATCGCGGGGTTCCCAGGGTACAAGCTTTTCTTTCTCTGCTGTTGTCCCCTATACTTGTGCTATTGAATATGGAGTGCCCGAGTTTTCTATTTGAGCTGCTCCATGCCTCCACCTCGTGGCCTGTGGCTGCAACTGCATGCCGGCCCTAATGCTGTTTAACTTGGGACCTGCACATCTGTCAGGATTGTGGCAGTATACACCCGTGAATATGAACATCACTGCATCACGGTACATGGGCGGCACGGCAGCACAGTGGTTAGCACTGTTGCTTCACAGCGCCAGGGACCCGGGTTCGATTCCCGGCTTGGGCCACTGTCTGTGCAGAGTCTGCACGTTCTCCCCGTGTCTGCGTGGGTTTCCTCCGGGCGCTCCGGTTTCCTCCCACAAGTCCCGAAAGACATGCTGTTTGGTAAATTGGACATTTCGCAGTGTACCTGAACAGGCGCCGGAATGTGGTGACTAGGGGATTTTCACAGTAACTTCATTGCAGTGTTAATGTAAACCTACTTGTGACACTAATAAAGATTATTATTATCCAGCTGGAGCTGGATGGAATTTCCAGCCGGAGTGATGGCCAAATAGGGAATTTTATACTTATCGCTCAGCAATGGATTTGGCGAGAAATAGCGAAGCAAACAGAAAGTCTATTTACAGAGTCTGTACTAACTGTAGCAACAGAGATAGAGAGGAAGAGCGATTTAGGGAGAGAATTTTGGACTGGGGTCCAGGCTGCAGAAGACACAGTCACTAATGATTAACATCAGGCTGCAGAGGCACCGCCAAGTGGAACAGGCGGAATGGAGACAAGTCAAATTTTATTGCACTTTCTCTAATCTTCTAGTCGAAATGTTTTGTAATGAACTTATACAAATTTTACGAATAAAGTATATTTTTGAGGAAAAAAGATTGGGGTTTCTCAAAAGGCTGGAGTTAAACGAGCACAAAAGATTTTACAGTCTGTGAGTTGCAGAGATCGAGGGGGTCAAGTCCAAGGGGAATTTTAGAATTTTGAAATCATGAAAACCAGGAAATCTCCATCACGTTGCAGGCACCTCCCACATTGCCACACCTAGCGGGTTAGCTCAGCAATGTGTGACATTGAAAACCCCACCTGCTTAAATAGGGGAAGAAGTCAGACGCACCCATTTTAGTGAAGATACGCAAAACTTCTACTGCCCAGATTCAAACAAAAATGTCTCTGGTACCTAGCGGAATGTCTGAGATATCCTCGACTTTGATCACCTGGCCTCTCCGGAACCTGCATATGTTTGAAAAAGTTGTGTTGGACTATCCAAAGTCTGTTACTCGGGAGGCAACGCAAGAAGAACACATTTACATTTAATGTAACATGTTTCCCAATGTCAGAACGTCCAGGAATTGAGGTTTAGAATCCAATTACAGTGACAGATGGAAACAAAAACATAAAATTCTGGAAATATTCAGAGTCTGTGATCTTTCGTCAGAACTTAGGATGGTTAGAAATGTTTTGAACAAATAACAAGGAGGAAGAAGATTAAATGGGAAGGCCTGGAATAGTGCAAATTCTTTGGACTCTGGAATGGAGGGTAACGAATGTAACCCCGCTGTTCAAAAAGGGAGGGGGAGAGAAAACCGGAAACTATAGACCAGCGAGCCGTATGTAGGTAGTAGGGAAGTTGCTGGAGTCCGTTATCAAGGATTTCATAGCACAGCATTTGGAAAGCAGTGGTGTAATCAGACAAAGTCGGCATGGATTTATGAAAGAAAAATGCTTGACAAATCTACTAGAATTCTTTGAAGATGTAACTAGTAGAGTTGACCAGGGAGAACCAGCGGATGTGGTTTATTTAGACTTTCAGAAGGCTTTCAACAAGGTCTCACATAGCAGATTAATATGTAAAGTTAAAGTGCATAGGATTGGGAGTAGTGTCTTGAGATGGATAGAAAGCTGGCTAGCAGACAGGAAGCAAAAGTTGGAATAAATGGGTCTTTTTCTGATTGGCAGGCAATGACTAGTGGGGTACCGCAGGGATCTGTGCTAGGACCCCAACTGTTCACATTATATATTAATGATTTGGACGAGGGAAGTAAGTGTATTTTCTCCAAAGTTGCTGATGATACAACGATTGGTGGGAGGGTGAGCTGTGAGGATGCAGAGATGCTTCAGCGGGATTGGGACAGGCTGAGTGAGTGGGCACATGCATGGCAGATGCAGAATAATGTGGATAAATGTGAGATTATCCATTTAGTCGCAAAAATAGGAAGGCAGATTATTATTTGAATGGGTGTAAATTGAGAGAGGCGGATACTCAGCGAGACCTTGGTGTCCTCGTGCATCAGTCGCTGAAAGTAAGCGCACAGGTACAGCAGGCAGTAAAGAAGGCAAATGGTATGTTGGCCTTCATAGCGAGAGGATTTGAGTATAGGGATGTTTACTGAAATTGTATAGGGCATTGGTGAGGCCACACCTGGAGTATTGTGTGCAGTTTTGGTGTCCTCATCTGAGGAAGGATGTTCTTGCTACGGAGGGGATGCAGCGAAGGTTTACCAGGCTGGTTCCTGGGATGGTGGGACTGTCATATGAGGAGAGACTAAGTCAGTTAGTTAGGGTTACATTCAGTGGAGTTGGAGGGGATCTCATCGGAACTTACAAAATTCTAACAGGAAGACAGAGTTGATTCAGAAAGAATGTTCCAGATAATAATAATAATCGCTTATTGTTCGATGATGGGGCACCAGAGCCAGGGGTCATAGTTTGAGGAAAGGGGGTAAACCTTTTAGAACATAGAATATAGAAAAATACAGCACAGAACAGGCCCTTCGGACCACGATGTTGTGCTGAACTTTTCTCCTAGTTTAAGAACAAACACCCCATCATTCGACCGTAATCCATGTACCTATCCAATAGCTGCCTGAAGGTCCCTAATGTTTCCGACTCAACTACTTCCACAGACAGTGCATTCCATGCCCCCACTACTCTCTGGGTAAAGAACCTACCTCTGACATCCCCCCTATATCTTCCACCATTCACCTTAAATTTGTGTCCCCTTGTAATGGTTTGCTCCACTGAGGGAAAAAGTCTCCGACTGTCTATCTATTCCCCGATCATCTTATAAACCTCTATCAAGTCGCCCCTCATCCTTCTCTGTTCTAATGAGAAAAGGCCTAGCACCCTCAACCTTTCCTCATAAGACCTACTCTCCATTCCAGTCAACATCCTGGTAAATCTCCTTTGCACCTTTTCCAAAGCTTCCACATCCTTCCTAAAATGAGGCGACCAGAACTGCACACAGTACTCCAAATGTGGCCTTACCAAGGTTTTGTACAGTTACCCAGGTGTTGTACAGTAAATAATCACTTATTGTCACAAGTAGGCTTCAATGAAGTTACGTGAAAAGTCCCTAGTCACCACATTCCTGCTTCATCAGTCAAACGATATACTGGATGTTGGCTTGCCACAAAACAGGAAGGCTACAATTTATCACAAACAATGCTATAGGAGGTTGGCTACTGTTACAAATGTCAGTTGATCTTCTTGGTGTTGCTTACAGGCAGTCTAGGTCCAGGCACATCTTGGAATCTGAATGTCTTGGCTCCAATGTTAAGGTTAGGCTGCCTTGTTCTGGGCTCCGTCCACCAGAGGAAACAGTTTCTCACTCTTTACCCTGTCAGAACCTTTAATTGTCTGAAGCACCTTGACTAGATCACCCCTTAATCTTCTACACTCCAGAGAACTCAAACCCAGGTTTTGCAACCTGTCCTCAGGTTGTCACTTTAATGATATTCAAAGTGCGGGGGACTGAGGTGAGGAGCAATTTCTTCACCCAGAGAGTGGTGAATCTGTGGCATTCACTGCACAGAAAGTAGTTGAGGCCCAAACATTGGTAATTTCAAGAAGGAATTAGATATAGCTCTTGTGGCTGAAGGGAATCAAGGGATATGGGGGGAAGGTGGGATCAGGATATTGAACTTGATGATCACCCATGATCTTAATGAATGGCGGAGCCGGCTCGAATGGCCGCCTCCTGCTTCTAATTTGTATGTTTCTACGATAGGGTGGAAAGCAGGAGAAATTCAAATTTAAAAGTGGTTTTATGGCACCAGAGCCACAGGGAGTGTTACGGGGTAAAGAATCATGAATCTTAATGAGCTGGTGAATGGCTATATAAAAGCTATTCAAATGCACGGTAGACCGAAGTTGTCTACTGCCTGTGTTGCAACCGTCCCAGTTCCTTCTGGCAATTTAACCACATCGTTGTGGGCACACATTTACAAGTCACAATTGCATATAATTGGCACTTTCACTCTGACCACAGGGCTGACATTCATGGGAACTAAATGTCAGGGTAATTGTCTTTGCACCTCATTGGATGTAACAACACCAAAATGACTTTGGATTCAATTCAGGCCTTGGGTGATTGTCCATGTGGAGTTTGCACCTTCTCCCCGTGTCTGCGTGGGTTTCCTCCGGGTGCTCCGGTTTCCTCCCACAGTCAAAAGAAGTGTAGGTTAGGTGGATTGGCCGTGATAAATTGCCCTTAGAGTCCAAAAAGGTTAGGTGGGATAGGGCGGGGAAGTGGGCCTAGGTGGGGTGCTCTTTCAGAAGGTCGGTACAGACTAGCTGGGCCGACTGGCCTCCTTCTGCACTGTCGGCTACTCTATGGTAACCTTAAAGCAGCTTCACAGAACATCCCAGAGATTGTCGCTAATTGGATGATGTTATTGAGAAACCATTATAATGACTCGTGCAAGACGTGTGATGAGCTTGAGGTTGAGAACAGTGATTCTCCCCCCCCCCCACGCCGGGTGGGAGAATCGCCGGGACGCCGCGCGTGTCCCGCCCCGTCGCCCGCACGCAATTCTCCCCCCCCCCCCCCCCCAAACCAGCGTGGCGAGAATCGCAGCTGGCGGCTGGGAGAATCGCCACTCGCCATTTGTAACGGGCGAGCGATTCTCCGGCCCGGATGGGCCGAGCGGCCTGCCCAATACGACGGGTTCCCACCGGCGCCGTCCACACCTGGTCGCTGCCGGCGGGAACAGCGCGGGCACGCTGGGGGGGGCGGCCCGTTGGGGGGGGGGTTCCTGCACCGGAGGGGGGGGGGCCTCAAATGGGGTCTGGCCCGCAATCGGTGCCCACCGATTGGCGGGCTGGCCTCTCTAAAGGAGGACCTCCTTTCCTCCGCCGCCCCACACGATCCATCCGACATCTTCTTGCGGGGCGGCCTCGGGGAGGACGGCAACCGCGCATGCGCGGGTGACACCCGTTATGCGGCACGAGCCGCGTCATTTACACGGCGCCGCTTTCACGTGGCGGCAGTGCCCGGCGCGCGTAAATGATGCAACGCCGCTCCCCGCCCCCCGGGGGCGGGAGAATAGGGGGCTGGGAGCGGGCTCCGATGCCAGAGTTAAACACTCCGGTTTGGTCGGCACTTAGACTCCCGATGGGAAAATCGCGCCCACTGTCTCCACCGCTCTCTAGGCAGAGATTCACAGCCCTCTGAGAGAAATAAATTTGCTTCATCTCCACCTTAATTGTGAGACCCTTATTTTTAAACTGCGTCCCCTAGTTCTAGTCTCTCCCATAGAATTCCTACAGTGCCGAAGGAGACCATTCGGCCCATCAAGAGTCCAGGCTGGGCAGGAGGCCAGTGTGAAGACCACTTGAGGAATTTTACAGACCCCAACCCCCTTTGATTGTTGGGCATTTCTTTGCAGACTAAAACCAGTGCACACAGCCTAATAGATTCTGGCTAACACTCACCCTCCAGGAGAGTGTCCGTTAATTGTTCTAATTAACATCCCTCAGTGATATTTGAAGTATCTGGATTCTCAAAATGGCTAACGGTTCACAGTAAAGATCTGAAAATCCCACTCATGTGTTGAGATTGTCTCAGGATCTCTGCTCATGAGGAAGGGTTTCTCTTGCCATATATTCTTCCGTTCCCTTCAGCTATCCGGGGAATTCCCTCCAGCAGGGACAGAGAGAGGGAGAGGGACAGAGAGAGGGAGAGGGACAGAGAGAGGGAGAGGGACAGAGAGAGGGAGAGGCAGAGAGAGAGGGAGAGGCAGAGAGAGAGGGAGAGGCAGAGAGAGAGGGAGAGGCAGAGAGAGAGGGAGAGGCAGAGAGAGAGGGAGAGGCAGAGAGAGAGGGAGAGGCAGAGAGAGAGGGAGAGGCAGAGAGAGAGGGAGAGGCAGAGAGAGAGGGAGAGGCAGAGAGAGAGGGAGAGGGGGAGAGACAGAGAGAGGGGGAGAGACAGAGAGAGGGGGAGAGACAGAGAGAGGGGGAGAGACAGAGAGAGGGGGAGAGACAGAGAGAGGGAGACAGAGGTAGAGAGGGGGAGAGACGCAGAGAGAGGGGGAGAGACGCAGAGAGAGGGGGAGAGACACAGAGAGAGGGGGAGAGACACAGAGAGAGGGGGAGAGACAGAGAGAGGGGAAGAGACAGAGAGAGGTGTTGTGTTGGGTGCTCTGGATCCGTGGAACACATACAGGTCACCAACACTTGAAATAGTGCAACACTATTTTATTGAATCATTAACTGTTTAACATATTCTGACTGTGGGTTAACACGATACTAGCTTTAACTAAAGACCTTTGCCTTGTCCTAACCAGTCGATGCACTCAGCACATGGTGAATGTCTGTGCTGCAGGATGTGAGCTCTGTCCTCCTAGCTAGCTGCAGCTCGAATGAGCGGGAACTCTGATGCCCCCTATCTTTATCGAGCGTGTGCTCTAACTGGTGATTGGCTGCAGTGTTGTGTGTGTTGATTGGTCCCACTATGTACCCATCAGTGTGTATCTGCACCATGATATACTGGTGTATATTATGACATCCCCCCTTTTATTTCAGAATGTACCTGTGTGGCAATAAATAGTGTATGGTGAGAATGTCCCTAACTACGTGTGTGCGAAATATTTACAGGACGATGTACATGAGAACTAAGCTATTTACATGGGAAGGTGCCTGGTGCAGAAAAACAGTGTGTCACAAGAATAACGAGATGAACACTATATACAAACCATGTAAACGATCAAACGGAAGAACAGAACAAATCAGAAAGTCCATAAGTCCACAAAGTTCACAAATTAAGTCTCTGAGGTGGGCGACGAATTCTGGTTGACCGTCTCAAGGGTGGATCAGGAACCACCAGCTGAGGAGCGGGCTGGACTGCGTCAGAGTGAGGAGGATGCAGAGTGACCGGGATCTCTGCATAGTCCATGGCAGGGTCAGCATGAGGGCGAGGCGATGGTGGAGGATCACGTAGCGAGTGCGGAACGAGATGAAGGGCGCGTCGATTACGGCGTAGAATGGAGCCATCAGGTAGATGAACCAGGAACGAGCGGGGGGCCACCTGCCGAAGGACCACAGTGGTTGCAGACCAGCCACCATCCGGAAGATGGATGCGGACGTTGTCATCTGGAGCCAGAGCAGGGAGATCAGCTGCACGGTAGTCATGAGCCGCCTTGTGCTGTGCACGAGACAGCTGCATCCGTCGAAGGACCGGAATGTGGTCAAGGTCTGGGACATGAATGGATGGCACCGTCGTCCTCCGGGTGCGACCCATGAGCAACTGGGCTGGCGAGAGGCCAGTGGACAATAGGGCGGAGCGATAGGCCAACAAAGCGAGGTAGAAATCGGACCCAGCATCGACAGCCTTGCAGAGGAGCCGTTTGACTATGTGGATGCCCTTCTCCGCTTTGCCGTTAGATTGGGGGTACAGGGGACTGGATGTCACATGTGCAAAATTGTACCGCCTGGCAAATTTGGGCCATTCCTGGCTTGTGAAGCAGGGGCCATTGTCCGACATAACCGTGAGCGGGATGCCGTGTTGAGCAAAGGTGTCCTTGCAGGCAAGGATGACTACAGACGATGTGATGTCGTGCAACCGTATCACCTCCGGGTAATTTGAAAAGTAGTCCACAATCAGGACATAGTCTCTACCCAGCGCGTCGAACAGGTCAATGCCGACCTTGGTCCAAGGTGACTTGACCAACTCATGGGGCTGCAGGGTCTCACGTGGGTTCGGAGGAGGAGGAGCAGTCTCTGTCAGGGCGAGAACCTGAGAACATCTAAGACACTCAGAAGGTAAGAAAGTGATTTTTACTCATTTTTACTTTTATACCTTTTTCAAATTGTGTGTCGGGGGGAAACAGAAAAGCTGTGACCTGAGTGGCTGGTTGGGAATCTACACTAAATTTTAAAAATTAAGCATTGGTAACTTAATTATAATTTAGAGGGGTATCTAAGCCAGAGATCGGAGAGTACTATATTTAGCTTTCACATTTATATTAGAAATCTAGTGCTAGGAAACAGATAGTTAACAGTAACTTTAAAAAAAATTTTAAAATAAAATATATTTTAAAAATGTTTAAACTTTTAATTTTAATTAATTGATGCAATGTCAGTTAGAGGGGTGCAGTGCTCTGACTGTGAGATGTGGCACGTGGCTTCATCTGCAGAAAGTGCACCCAACTGGAGCTCCTCACAGACCGCATGGTTCGGTTGGAGCAGCAATTGGATGCACTTAGGAGCATGCAGGTGGCGGAAAGCGTCATATATTCGCAGTTATATAAATGTGGTCACACCCAAGGTGCAGGCAGAGAAATGGGTGACCACCAGAAAGGGCACGCAGTCAGTGCAGGAATCCCCTGTGGTTGTCCCCCTCTCGAACAGATATACCCCTTTGGATACTGTCAGGGGGGATAGCCTATCAGGTGAAAACAGCAGCAGCCAGAGCAGTGGCACCACGGCTGGCTCTGATGTTCAGAAGGGAGGGTCAAAGCGCAGAAGAGCAATAGTAATAGGGGACTCTATAGTCAGGGGCACAGATAGGCGCTTCTGTGGACGTGTAAGAGACTCCAGGATGGTATGTTGCCTCCTTGGTGCCAGGGTCCAGGATGTCTCCGAACAGGTAGAGGGCATCCTGAAGGGGGAGGGCAAACAGGCAGAGGTCGTTGTACATATTGGTACTAACGACCTACGCAGGAAGGGGCATGAGGTCCTGCAGCAGGAGTTCAGGGAGCTAGGCAGAAAGTTAAAAGACAGGACCGCTAGGGTTGTAATCTTGGGATTATTCCCTGTGCCACATGCCAGTGAGGCTAGAAATAGGAAGATAGAGCAGCTAAACACGTGGCTAAACAGCTGGTGTAGGAGGGAGGGTTTCCGTTATCTGGACCACTGGGAGCTCTTCCGGGGCAGGTGTGACCTATATAAGAAGGACGAGTTGCATCTAAACTGGAGAGGCATAAATATCCTGGCCGCGAGGTTTGCTAGTGTCACACGGGAGGGTTTAAACTAGTATGGCAGGGGGGTGGGCACGGGAGCAATAGGTCAGAAGGTGAGAGCATTGAGGGAGAACTAGGGAATAGGGACAGTGTGGCTCTGAGGCAGAGCAGACAGGGAGAAGTTGCTGAACACAGCGGGTCTGGTGGCCTGAAGTGCATATGTTTTAATGCAAGAAGTATTACGGGTAAGGCAGATGAACTTAGAGCTTGGATTAGTACTTGGAACTATGATGTTGTTGCCATTACAGAGACCTGGTTGAGGGAAGGGCAGGATTGGCAGCTAAACGTTCCAGGATTTAGATGTTTCAGGCAGGATAGAGGGGGATGTAAAAGGGGAGGCGGAGTTGCGCTACTGGTTAGGGAGAATATCACAGCTGTACTGCGGGAGGACACCTCAGAGGGCAGTGAGGCTATATGGGTAGAGATCAGGAATAAGAAGGGTGCAGTCACAATGTTGGGGATTTACTACAGGCCTCCCAACAGCCAGCGGGAGATAGAGGAGCAGATAGGTAGACAGATTTTGGAAAAGAGTAAAAACAACAGGGTTGTGGTGATGGGAGACTTCAACGTCCCCAATATTGACTGGGACTCACTTAGTGCCAGGGGCTTAGACGGGGCGGAGTTTGTAAGGAGCATCCAGGAGGGCTTCTTAAAATAATATGTAGACAGTCCAACTAGGGAAGGGGCGGTACTGGACCTGGTATTGGGGAATGAGCCCGGCCAGGTGGTAGATGTTTCAGTAAGGGAGCATTTCGGGAACAGTGACCACAATTCAGTAAGTTTTAAAGTGCTGATGGACAAGGATAAGAGTGGTCCTAGGATGAATGTGCTAAATTGGGGGAAGGCTAATTATAACAATATTAGGCGGGAACTGAAGAACATAGATTGGGGGCGGATGTTTGAGGGCAAATCAACATCTGACATGTGGGAGGCTTTCAAGTGTCAGTTGAAAGGAATTCAGGACCGGCATGTTCCTGTAAGGAAGATGGATAAATACGGCAATTTTCGGGAACCTTGGATAACGAGAGATATTGTAGGCCTCGTCAAAAAGAAAAAGGAGGCATTTGTCAGGGCTAAAAGGCTGGGAACAGACGAAGCCTGTGTGGAATATAAGGAAAGTAGGAAGGAACTTAAGCAAGGAGTCAGGAGGGCTAGAAGGGGTCACGAAAAGTCATTGGCAAATAGGGTTAAGGAAAATCCCAAGGCTTTTTACACGTACATAAAAAGCAAGAGGGTAGCCAGGGAAAGGGTTGGCCCACTGAAGGATAGGCAAGGGAATCTATGTGTGGAGCCAGAGGAAATGGGCGAGGTACTAAATGAATACTTTGCATCAGTATTCACCAAAGAGAAGAAATTGGTAGATGTTGAGTCTGGAGAAGGGTGTGTAGATAGCCTGGGTCACATTGAGATCCAAAAAGACGAGGTGTTGGGTGTCTTAAAAAATATTACGGTAGATAAGTCCCCAGGGCCTGATGGGAACTACCCCAGAATACTGAAGGAGGCTGGAGAGGAAATTGCTGAGGCCTTGACAGAAATCTTTGGATCCTCACTGTCTTCAGGTGATGTCACGGAGGACTGGAGAATAGCCAATGTTGTTCCTCTGTTTAAGAAGGGTAGCAAGGATAATCCAGGGAACTACAGGCCGGTGAGCCTTACTTCAGTGGTAGGGAAATTACTGGAGAGAATTCTTCGAGACAGGATCTACTCCCATTTGGAAGCAAATGGACGTATTAGTGAGAGGCAGCATGGTTTTGTGAAGGGGAGGTCGTGTCTCACTAACTTGATAGAGTTTTTCGAGGAGGTCACAAAGATGATTGATGCAGGTAGGGCAGTGGATGTTGTCTATATGGACTTCAGTAAGGCCTTTGACAAGGTCCCTCATGGTAGACTAGTACAAAAGGTGAAGTCACACGGGATCAGGGGTGAGCTGGCAAGGTGGATACAGAACTGGCTAGGTCATAGAAGGCAGAGAGGAGCAATGGAAGGATGCTTTTCTAATTGGAGGGCTGTGACCAGTGGTGTTCCACAGGGATCAGTGCTGGGACCTTTGCTCTTTGTAGTATATATAAATGATTTGGAGGAAAATGTAACTGGTCTGATTAGTAAGTTTGCAGACGACACAAAGGTTGGTGGAATTGCAGATAGCGATGAGGACTGTCAGAGGATACAGCAGGATTTAGATTGTTTGGAGACTTGGGCAGAGAGATGGCAGATGGAGTTTAATCCGGACAAATGTGAGATAACGCATTTTGGAAAGTCTAATGCAGGTAGGGAATATACAGTGAATGGTAGAACCCTCAAGAGTATTGAAAGTCAAAGAGATCTAGGAGTACAGGTCCACAGGTCACTGAAAGGGGTAACACAGGTGGAGAAGGTAGTCAAGAAGGCATACGGCATGCTTGCCTTCATTGGCCGGGGCATTGAGTATAAGAATTGGCAAGTCATGTTGCAGCTGTATAGAACCTTAGTTAGGCCACACTTGGAGTATAGTGTTCAATTCTGGTCGCCACACTACCAGAAGGATGTGGAGGCTTTAGAGAGGGTGCAGAAGAGATTTACCAGAATGTTGCCTGGTATGGAGGGCATTAGCTATGAGGAGCGGTTGAATAAACTCGGTTTGTTCTCACTGGAACGAAGGAGGTTGAGGGGAGACCTGATAGAGGTATACAAAATTATGAGGGGCATAGACAGAGTGGATAGTCAGAGGCTTTTCCCCGGGGTAGAGGGTTCAATTACTAGGGGGCATAGGTTTAAGGTGCGAGGGGCAAGGTTTAGAGTAGATGTACGAGGCAAGTTTTTTATGCAGAGGGTAGTGGGTGCCTGGAACTCGCTGCCGGAGGAGGTGGTGGAAGCAGGGACGATAGTGACATTTAAGGGGCATCTTGACAAATACATGAATAGGATGGGAATAGAGGGATACGGACCCAGGAAGTGTAGAAGATTGTAGTTTAGTCGGGCAGCATGGTCGGCACGGGCTTGGAGGGCCGAAGGGCCTGTTCCTGTGCTGTCCATTCTTTGTTCTTTTTGTTCTTTGGTTGGGCCGGCTGGAAGCGCTGACAGGTGGGGCAGTTGAGCACTGTGTTGGCTATGTCCTCATTAATGCCGGGCCAGTACACTGCCTCTCGGGCCCATCGGCGGCACTTTTCCACGCCAAGGTGGCCCTCGTGTAGTTGTTCCAGGACAAGCTGGCGCATGCTATGCGGGATGACAATGCGGTCCAGTTTTAGAAGAACCCCGTCTACTACCGCCAGATCATCTCTGACATTATAGAACTGAAGGTATTGGCCCTTGAGCCACCCGTCTGTTAGGTGGCGCATGACACGCTGTAGCAAAGGGTCAGCCACCGTCTCGCGGCGAATTTGGACGAGGCATTCATCCGTGGCAGGTAGATTGGAGGCCACGAAGGCCACATGGGCATCAACCTGGCAGATGAATCCCGCTGGGTCACACGGAGTGTTGACTGCCCTGGAGAGAGCGTCAGCAATGATGAGGTCTTTGCCTGGGGTGTATACCAGCTGGAAGTCATATCACCGGAGCTTGAGAAGAATACGCTGGAGGCGAGGCGTCATATCGTTCAAGTCTTTCTGTATTATATTGACCAGCGGGCGATGGTCGGTCGACGGTGAATTGAGGAAGTCCGTACACATAATCGTGAAACTTAACCACACCGGTCAGAAGGCCCAGGCACTCCTTTTCTATCTGCGCGTAGCGCTGTTCCATGGGGGTCATGGCACGTGATACATATGCAATGGGGGCCCATGATGAGACCTCATCGCGTTGCAGGAGCACTGCCCCAATGCCGGATTGGCTGGCATCAGTCGAAATTTTGGTCTCTTTCGCTCGATCAAAGAAAGCTAAGACCGGGGCCGTGGTGAGTTTGGTTTTGAGTTCTCTCCATTCGCGCTCATGGGCAGGGAGCCATTGGAAGTCTGTCATCTCCCTGACCAGGTTCCTGAGAGCCTTGGTATGAGAGGCGAGGTTAGGGATGAACTTCCCTAAAAAGTTGACCATGCCCAGAAATCGGAGGACCGCCTTCTTGTCATCTGGCGTTTTCATGGCTGTGATAGCAGCCACCTTGTCCGCATCCGGCCGCACGCCCAACTGGGAGATTTGGTACCCGAGGAACTTGAGTTCCGTCTGACCAAAAGAGCATTTGGCCCTGTTGAGGCGTAGGCCCTGCTCACGTATGCGTTTGAACACGCGCTGGAGGCGACTGACATGCTCCTGGACCAAATGATTATGTCGTCGACATAGACGCGAACACCTTTAATGCCTTCCATCATTTGTTCCATGATCCTGTGGAACACTTCTGAAGCAGATATGATCCTAAACGGCATCCTGTTGTCACAATATCTGCCCAAGGGGGTATTGAATGTACACAGTTTCCTGGTGGATTTGTCGAGCTAGATTCGCCAGAATCCTTTTGAGGCGTTGAGTTTGGTGAAGAGCTTGGCGCGAGCCATCTCGCATGTGAGCTCTTCACGCTTGGGAATTGGATAGTGCTCCCTCATGATATTGCGATTTAGATCCTTGGGGTCAATGCAAATTCTCAATTCGCCGGAAGGCTTTTTTACACATACCATGGAACTGACCCAGTCGGTTGGTTCCATGATTCTGGAGATCACTCCTTGGTCCTGGAGGTCCTGCAGCTGCTGCTTGAGGCAGTCCTTAAGGGGGCTGAGACCCTGCGAGGTGCGTGCACCACAGGCGTGGCATTCTATTTCAATAAGATCTTGTACGTATATGGGAGCGTGCCCAGGCCTTCAAAGACTTTGTGGTGCTGGTCGATGATGGTGTCGAGTTGCGCCCTGAAGTCGGTGTCCTGAAAGGCAGATGTGTCATCAGGAGAGAGAGGGTGAATCTCTGAACTAGGTTCAACAGCTTGCATGCCTGCGCGCCAAGCAGGGAGGCTTTCGAGGAGCCCACAATTTCTAAAGGAAGGATGGCTTTGCGTGACCTGTGCGTCACTTCAAGTTGGCACGAGCCGCTAGCAGCAATGACATTGCCATTGTAATCCAATAGCTGGCAGGCTGATGGAAGGATGGCTGGTTTGACACAAAGGCTTTGGAAGTCAGACTGCGCAATGAGATTGGCGGAGGCACCAGTGTCCAGGCGGAATCTTATTTGGGACCGGTTGACCGTCAGGGTGGTACACCCCTCATCGTCTGGATCGATGCTGTATACCAATAGAGGCTGGATTCTTTGCTTCGGGGACACCCTGTTTTTTGTCACAACACCGACTCGAAAAGACGCCTTCGGGTCCTCGGTGTCACTGCTGTGGGGGAGGTCTGCATCGGACTCGGTGACCGTGGGTTGAATTGCCCGGACAGTCCTGCGAGGCTGGCTGGAGCGAGAAGAGTTGGCAGGCTGAGCTGCTCGGCAGAAGGCAGCATAGTGGCCAAGTCTGCCACATGTTAGGTATTGTCGAGATTTGGCAGGGCATTGCCGTTTTAAATTGGCGGAGCCACAGTTGCCGCACGTCGTAGCGTCAGCATGTTCGCTGCGCCACCGTGCATGTGCGGAGCGGCCGTGCGTGTTGCGCGTCTGCGCATTACGTTCTCCGACGTCGTCGTCCCCTCGTTCGGTGCGCACAAGTGCGGGGAGTCTGCGAAAAGCGCGCGAAATGGCCGCCCTCATCCAGGCTGAGGCCCTGGAGTTGCTCAATCGCTTGGACCCGTTCCGCCTCATGGGGACCTTGCCGCACCGTTTCAGCCGCTTGGATGTGGGAATACCGACTCGTGGCGTTTTCGTGTAAGACACAGGTCTCAATGGCGGTCGCTAGGGTGAGCTGCTTTACTTTGAGGAGCTGCTGACGTAGGGGGTCCACCTGAACACCGAAAAACGATCTGGTCACGTATCATGGAGTCGGAGGTGGGCCCGTAGCTGCAAGACTGCGCAAGGATGCGTAGGTGCATGAGAAAGGATTGGAAAGGTTCATCCTTACCCTGCAAGCGCTGTTGGAACATGTAGCACTCAAAACCTTCATTCACCTCTATGCTGTAGTGAGTGTCAAACTTGAGGAGAACCGTCTTGAACTTTGTTTTATCGTCATCATCTGCAAAGCTGAGAGAATTGAAAACGTGGATGGCATGGTCCCCGGCCGTGGATAGGAGGAGAGCAATCTTTCTGGTATCCGAGGCATCCTCCCTGTCTATGGCCTCAAGGAAGAGCTGGAAGCGCTGTTTGAATATCTTCCAGTTGGCCCCGAGGTTGCCGGCGATGCGGAGCGGCGGCGGCGGGCTGATGTTGTCCATGTTGCAGGATGACGGAATGCTGGCGGAAGGCAGATCACTTGCAGGTAGGTCTAAGAAGAGCTACTATCCCTCAACTCCTGGTATCATGTTGTGTTGGGCGCTCTGGATCCGTGGAACACATACAGGTCACCAACACTTGAAATAGTGCAACACTATTTTATTGAGTCATTAACAGTTTAACATGCTCTCACTGTGGGTTAACACAATACTAGCTTTAACTAAAGACCTATGCCTTGTCCTAACCAGTCGATGCACGCAGCACATGGTGAATGTCTGTGCTGCAGGCTGTGAGCTCTGTCCTACTAGCTAGCTGCAGCTCGAATGAGCAGGAACTCTGATGCCCCCTGTCTTTATAGTGCGTGTGCTCTAACTGGTGATTGGCTGCGGTGTTGTGTGTGTTGATTGGTCCCACTGTGTGTCCATCAGTGTGTGTCTGCACCATGATATACTGGTGTACATTATGACAAGGGGGAGAGACAGAGAGAGGGGGAGAGACAGAGAGTGGGGGAGAGACAGAGAGAGGGGGAGAGACAGAGAGAGGGGGAGAGACAGAGGGTGAGAGAGACGGAGAGACAGAGGGTGAGAGAGACGGCGAGAGGGTGAGAGACGGAGAGAGACCGGGAGAGATGAAGAGAGGGGGGGGACAGAGAGAGAGACACAGTGGGGGCCTGCGAGAATCACTGCGGACCTGGATGGTTTTGAGCACTGCCACCAGATCTCCTCGAGGTTTTCCCTGCTCCAGGAAGAGTGAATTCAGCTTCTCCAGTCTCTCCAGGCAGCTGAATGTTCTCATCCCTGGTACCATTCTGGTGGATTTCCACTGAACCCTCTTCAAATCCGTCCTGTGCTGTGGTGCTGCAATTTAATAGTGCTCCAGTTGGGGATGAATGAGTGTTGTACAAGGTGCAGCATAACTCCCTGGATTATGTACTCTGTGCACCCAGTCATGAAGTACGTCTGAGATACTCACATTCCATACCCCTGCCCTCCTGCACCTTAATGTACCACCATCTGCTCAGTGTCAATCTTTTGTAAAGTGCCGAGATAGCTCGATGTGAGGCGTGCTCCACGAAAAGATACTGCTGTTTGTTTAACTGATATACTCATTCCCTCTTCTAAAACTGCTCCAGGTATTGTGTCAAGTGCAAAGGTAACCTTCCCAGAACACCCTCAGCTTCTCTAGCTCAGTCCTGTGAACCAGTGCATCTTGGAAGGTATAATATGAAAAGTGGGATTCTACAGTGTCGAAGGAAGGATAGACTTACCTTGAAGGAAATGCAACAAAGGTTTACTCAATTGCCTCCTGGGATGAGGGTATTATGCTCTAAGTTTAGAAGATGTAATCAAATTGTAACTTATAAAATGGTTAAGAATTTTGACAGGGTAGACGCTAAGAGGCTGTTTGCCAGTGTCAGGATAAGGGGGAGACCATTGTAGACTGAGATGAGACATTTCTTCACTCGGTGGGTGTTGTGAATCTTCGCAATTCTCTACCTCTTCTCAGGGGGATGGGTGTCAGTGCAAACCCTGAGACATCATGGCCGTCGTGTTTGTGATGGACTTCTCCAATCTCTTCCCAGTGGTATCGAGCGTCTCTGGAAATGCTGGCAGAACCACAGTCAGCTTCTGCTGAGTCGCCAAGCTGCAGGGTCCTTCATCATCTGACAGGGTCTTCACCATCAACAACCAAGAAACAAATCACCCCGAAGCCCTGACAATCGTGGTTGGTGACTTCAACCAGGCCCACCTCAGGAAGGTCCTACCCAAACTCCATCAACATACCTCCTGCTCCACCAGAGGTGCAAACACCCTGGACCACTGCTACACGAGCATCAAAGGAGCTTACCGCTCCATTCCCTGACCTCACTTGAGCAAATCCGACCACAAGTCGGTATTCCTACTTCCGGTTTACAAACAGCAACTGCAGCGTGCTGAGCCAGTCAAGAAAACCGTGCAGTGCTGGTCCGAGGAATCTGAGGACATCCTCCGCGACTGCCTGGAGACTGTGGACTGGTCCATATTCACGGCCGCGGCAGCTAACCTGGACGAGTACGCAACCACCGTCACAGACTTCATCAGTAAGTGTGTCGAGGACTGTGAACTTGACCCATCCCTGTGCAGCTGGATCCTCGACTTCCTCACCAACAGACCGCAATCTGTCAGGATTGGCAACAGCACCTCCTCCACAACAGCCCTCAACACCGGGGCCCCACAAGGATGTGTGCTCCATCCTCTACTGTACTCTCTACACACCCATGACTGTGTGACAAGATTTAACTCCAACTCAATCTATAAGTTTGCGGATGATACAATTGGTGGGCCGTATCTCAAACAACGACGAATTGGACTATAGGTGGGAGATAAATCACTTGGTTGCATGGTGTACCGAAAACAACCTCTCTCTAAATGTTGGAAAGACCAAGGAACTGATCATCGACTTCAGGAAGCGCAGCACGACACACACTCCCGTCTGCATCAATGGCTCCGAAGTCGATAGCTTTAAGTTCCTGGGGGTCACCATCACCAACAGTCTGTCCTGGTCCACTCACGTTGGTGCAACAGTCAAGAAAGCCCAACAACGTCTCTACTTCCTACGGAAGCTGAAGAAATTTGGCATGTCTGCATCGACTCTCACAAACTTCTGCAGATGTGCGATAGAGAGCATCCTATCCGGCTGCATCACAGCCTGGTATGGCAACTGCTCAGTGCAAGATCGCAAGAAACTGCAGAGTGTGGTGAACTCAGCCCAACGCATCACACAAGCTGCCACCCCCACATTGATTCTGTATACACCTCCCGCTGCCTCAGGAAGGCAGACAGCATTATCAAAGACCCCTCCCACCCAGGCATTGCCTTCTTCCAGACCCTTCCATCAGGCAGAAGGTACAGAAGGCTGAAGACCCGCACATCCAGACATAGGAACAGCTTCTTCCCCACAGCTACAAGACTCCTCAACGACTCCCCCTCGGACTGATCTGTTCCCTGTAAGAACACTATTCACGACGCCCTATGCTGCTCTTGCTCATGTATTTGCTTTGTTTGGCTCCTTGTTCCGCACTGTAACCAATCACTGTTTGTCAATGTACCATTTGTCAATGTTCCCTTTTGATTATTCTTGCGTCTACTGTGTGCATACTGTGTACGTTCCTTGGCCGCAGAAAAATACTTTTCACTGTACTTCGGTACATGTGACAATAAATTAAACCAAATAAAATCCACTGTCATCCCTGCCAGTAGCCCCTGCTCGCTTCTGATGTGAACCTCACCATATGATGATCTGACTCCTTTACAGGCCTCACTGGGGTGTGTGTGTGTATCTGCACTGGCGGAGGGTGGGCCAAAGTCATGTGACAGTGTGACCTCCTCAGAGGATTCCTGGGCTTCTTCCCAATCCTGCCCTGTGGGAGCTTAAAGTTGGAATTGGGGAATGAGCTAACATACATCATCAGCAATATCAGATCACCTGTCTCTAGAATCAGATGTTTCTGAAACATCCCTGTACATAATTATTTACAGTTAATAAATGGAAGTCCCCAGTGCTTCTTTGATAAAACAAAAGAAGTTCATTTTCTCTAAGAAGAAAGAAAATAGTCAGATATAGTAACACAACCGCGCTTCTTTATTTATTTACAATTTTATTTAATGTCATTGGCACTAGACTTATTGCTTAACAGAGTTAACATAAGTGGTTTGTATTATGTTAAATACACTATGCCCAATTCACAGGCGCATGATCAAAAAGAAAATTGGCTTTGAGTGAAAGAATAGATATTTATGAAGGCAGGTGGTCAAAGGCTTGTTCAAAATCTTGTTTACTCTGTTGGGTTCCGGGAGAGGTGGGACATGGACAATGCCACCCAATAATGTGAGTTATTATTGTGAGTAAAGGTTTAAATCAGCTCAAATCCAGGGAAAGTGGGAGATGGTAGTTCGGCTCGGACAGCTTTCAAATAGGCAGGTCTGGAAATGGCGGATACTCCAGAGATGCGAGTGGTCAGATTTGGTGATAGGAAGGGGCAGCACGGTGGCACAGTGGTTAGCACTGCTGCCTCACGGCGCCAAGGTCCCAGGTTCGATCCCAGCTCTGGGTCACTGTCCGTGTGGAGTTTGCACATTCTCCCCGTGTTTGCATGGGTTTCACCCCCACATATCAAAGATGTGCAGGGTAGGCGGATTGGCCACGCTAAATTGGAAAAAATGAATTGGGTACTCTAAACTTTTTTTTAAAAAAAGATTTGGTGATAGGAAAAGACATGGGTTTGGAAATTCACCTCGAGGTGTAGGACACCAAGGTTGTGAACAGTTTGGGGAATGAAGACGATGGCTTTGATATTTCTTAGTGTTGGATTGGAGAACATTTCTGTTCATCCAGCACTAGCAACTCACCCTGGCTCCTTCAACAGGACCTTCCAAACCATAACCTCTGCCACTTAGACGGACAAGGGCAACAGACACGTGGGAACACCACCATCTGGAGGTTCACCAGGGGCAGAGTGGTTAGCACTGTTGCTTCACAGCTCCAGGGTCCCAGCTTCGATTCCCGGCTTGGGTCACTGTCGGTGTGGAGTCTGCACGTTCTCCCCGTGTCTGCGTGGGTTTCCTCCGGGCGCTCCGGTTTCCTCCCACAAGTCCCGAAAGACGTGCTGTTAGGTAATGTGGACATTCTGAATTCTCCCTCAGTGTACCCGAACAGGCGCCGGAATGTGGCGAGTAGGGGATTTTCACAGTAACTTCTTTGCAGTGTTAATGTAAGCCTACTTGTGACAGTAAAGATTATTTTTAAAACTTTGTTTTAAAAAACGTCACGCACCACCCTGACTTGGAAATAAATCACTGTTCCTTCATTGTCGCTGGGTCAAAATCCTGGAACTCCCTCCCTATCCATGTCCATATCCGTGCAAGAATACAAAAGAATGCTGAGCAAACAGTGAAGACAGGTTGAGAAGGACATGGAGGGATTGTTACAGTTACATCGGTTGTGATGTTAGGAAGAGATGTTTTGGCACGGCAGCAGGCTGATTGAACGGATTCCAACATGGAGCTCCGAGAAAGATGGGCGCAGCAACAAACCATGTCACTAGTTTGCACAAAACTTTGTTCCAATTACATACACTGTCATTCCAACTACATACACTGTCATTCCAACTACATACACTGTCATTCCAACTACATTCACTGTCATTCCAACTCACTGCACTTTGGTAATTCTGAACTCGAGGAAGCTCCTCTAACATCACTGGTTCATTCATTTTTACCCTCACGGGGCAGTCAGCGGGAGCTGCAATTTTCAGTATCTTGATAAAATCCCAATTTCTGGCTTCAGGGAATCTGAATTATTGCTGCAGGGGATTCCTAAATCAAAGCAGAAATAACATTACTTACTTTTCTCTCTCTGTTCTCACCTTTCCTGCTCAGAGAGCATCGTCTTCACGTGATAAACAATTTTGTGGCTATCAGTCATAGCTACAGCACAGGAGGCCATTCAGCCCATTGAGTATATGGTGGCTCCCTGCAGAGTAACCCAGTCAGGCCCACTCCCTCACTCGATCCCCATTGCCCTCCAGCGTTATTTCCTTCAGATGTCCATCCAATTACCTTGTGGAATTGTTGAGTGTTTCTGCTACCTCACTAGGTGTGAAAAGATTCTTCCCCACATTCACACCTTCATCTCTTGCCCCAAATCTTAAATCTGTGTCCTCTAATCTTGTACCATCTGCCAATAGTAAGAGAGTTTCCTCGTCTATCTCACCTAAATCTGTCATACTCTTGTACACCTCGAACAAATCCCCCTCAATCCCCTTTCCTTCAAGAACTACCCTGGATTCTGCAATTTAACCTTGTGATTAACCCCCCCCACGCCCCAAAATCCATATTAGTTTAGCTCAGTGGGCTAGACAGCCGGTTTGTAATGCAGAACTAGGCCAGCAGCGCGGGTTCAATTCCCGTATCAGCTTACCCGAACAGGCGCCGGAACATGGCGACTACGGGCTTTTCACAGTAACTTCATACTTGTGACAATAAAAGATTATTATTATTAAATCACTGGAACCATTCTGGGTCTCCCTCTGCACCTGCTCCCACCCTTACTAAAGTGTGGTGACCGCAGCAGGCGAGATTGAGTGTAACTTCCCTGGTTTTGTACTCAGTGCCTCTATTGCTAAAGCCCTCCTCAGTTTGTCCTGGCACCTTCGAAGATCAATGCACCTACACCCCCAGGTCCCTGAACACTGTTTAGAACATAGAACATAGTGCAGAAGGAGGCCATTTGGCCCATCGAGTCTGCACCGACCCACTTAAGCCCTCACTTCCACCCTATCCCCGTAACCCAATAACCCCTCCTAACATTTTTGGACACTAATGGGAAATTTAGCATGGCCAATCCACCTGCACGTCTTTGGACTGTGGGAGGAAACCGGAGCACCCGGAGGAAACCCACGCACACACGGGGAGAACGTGCAGGCTCCGCACAGACAGTGACCCAGCGGGGAATCGAACCTGGGACCCTGGCGCTGTGAAACCACAGTGCTACCACTGTGCTACCGTGCTGCCCAAATTGTGCCATTAAGTCTATATTGCCTCTCTCCTTCCCTTCGGCCTAAATACACAAGTGGAAAGTCAGCAACCTCTCAGTAGAGCAGATCTACATGTCGAAAGCGAGTTCAGATTTCATCGTGACATTCCAAGAAAAAAGAAAAAGTGAAGCTGTCAGATTGTCGGTAAAACCCATTCAGTTGGTGCTGCTGGAGTGGGGATGGGGAGGGCCACTGCCACTGGCTCGCTGTGTTGGGCTGAGTAAGGCCCAGATCCCGTTGAATTAAAACTTAGCCACTTAGAAGAACCATCTGCAAAGAATCGACGAGCTCCCTCTGTCCGCACGGGATGGTCTGGGATACTCTGCTGGGCCTCCGCAGAATATCACCCAGTTATTCTGACAGTCCAGTCTCTTTCCCCTACCTCAGAAGCAAAGTGCGGTGGTGGTGGTGGTTGGGGGGGCACAGGGTCAAGAATGAGGGTACATCACTTTAAACTTACAATGAGGCCACTCAGAAGTGAAACCATGAAGTACTTCTTCACACAAAGTATAATGGAAATCTGGAACCTTCTTTCTGGCAACGGCTGGGGGTCAATTAGAGTTTTCTAGACTAAGAGCGGCAGATTTCTTTTGGTGTAATGGTATTAAGGCAGGCATTGTCAAACTCGGGGGCGCGACCCGCGGGTGGGTGTCGGGAGGGTCGCGGAGCCGTCCGTCGCGGCGCTCCCGATCGCACAAATCTGTGCGCAGCAGCGGGCTGTGAATAACACCGGCGGCAAGCGGCCTTCAAAATGACCGCGAAAATGTTTTTTTAAATGTGACCGCGCTGCGCATGCGTGCCAGATCATCGCCGCGCTTGTGCAGTGCGGCTGCTTTTTTAAAAACGGTCACTTTTTGTTTTACAAGTTCGGGGGGGAGTTTATTCATTTATTTTATTCGTTTCATTTTTATTTTTTTTGCAAGTTCGGAGGGTTTTTATTTGATAAAACTTTACAGGAAAATAATGCAGAACTTTGGACAGACGGAGACTCCATACTTTCCGACACCGGAAGGTTTCACCTCCATCCAACAGGTTCCATTGGAGGAGCGAGTACGAGGGCCAAAGGGACCCCAAACCATTTCCTCCAATTTTTGTCAGCAGCAAACAAGGTAAGAGAAAATGGTGGGTCGCGAAGGTCAGCCGGTGTGGGTCGCGAAGGTCGGCCGGCGTGGGTCGCAAAGGTCGGCCGGCGTGGGTCGCGAAGGTCGGCCGGCGTGGGTCGCAAAGGTCGGCCGGCGTGGGTCGCAAAGGTCGGCCGGGTTGGGTCCCGAAGGGCGGCCGGCGTGGGTCGTGAAGGTCGGCCGGTTGGTAAAAATGGGTACCCGGAAAAAAAGTTTGAAGAACACTGTATTAAGGAGTATGGAGCAGGGGTTGGCAAATAGCCAGATCAGCCATGGTCTGACTGAATGTAGGACAGGCCTCGCAGGGCTGGATGCCCTCCTCCTGTCCCTTTGATGTGCCTCAATTTCCACCCATTACAAAGATACATGGGGTCCTCACAAAATGTCCGACAGCAATCGGGGAGGGGGGGGGGGGCAGTAACTTCAGTCAATGATCCGTAGTACTTACATCTCAAACTGAGAGTCACCGTTACTGAAAGAAAAAGGAAAAGATGAGTGAGTGTTGTATACACACACAGAAATACAGCTATTGTATACGCACACAGAAATACAGCTATTGTATACGCACACAGAAATACAGCTATTGTATACGCACACAGAAATACAGCTATTGTATACGCACACAGAAATACAGCTATTGTATACGCACACAGAAATACAGCTATTGTATACGCACACAGAAATACAGCTATTGTATACGCACACAGAAATACAGCTATTGTATACGCACACAGAAATACAGCTATTGTATACGCACACAGAAATACAGGTATTGTATACGCACACAGAAATACAGGTATTGTATACGCACACAGAAATACAGGTATTGTATACGCACACAGAAATACAGCTATTGTATACGCACACAGAAATACAGGTATTGTATACGCACACAGAAATACAGGTATTGTATACGCACACAGAAATACAGCTATTGTATACGCACACAGAAATACAGCTATTGTATACGCACACAGAAATACAGCTATTGTATACGCACACAGAAATACAGCTATTGTATACGCACACAGAAATACAGATATTGTATACGCACACAGAAATACAGCTATTGTATACGCACACAGAAATACAGATATTGTATACGCACACAGAAATACAGCTATTGTATACGCACACAGAAATACAGCTATTGTATACGCACACAGAAATACAGGTATTGTATACGCACACAGAAATACAGGTATTGTATACGCGCACAGAAATACAGCTATTGTATACGCGCACAGAAATACAGGTATTGTATACGCGCACAGAAATACAGGTATTGTATACGCGCACAGAAATACAGGTATTGTATACGCGCACAGAAATACAGCTATTGTATACGCGCACAGAAATACAGATATTGTATACGCGCACAGAAATACAGATATTGTATACGCGCACAGAAATACAGGTATTGTATACGCACACAGAAATACAGCTATTGTATACGCACACAGAAATACAGCTATTGTATACGCACACAAAAATACAGATATTGTATACGCACACAGAAATACAGTTATTGTATACGCACACAGAAATACAGTTATTGTATACGCACACAGAAATACAGTTATTGTATACGCACACAAATACAGATATTGTATACGCACACAAATACAGATATTGTATACGCACACAGAAATACAGATATTGTATATGCACACAGAAATACAGGTATTGTATACGCACACAGAAATACAGGTATTGTATACGCACACAGAAATACAGGTATTGTATACGCACACAGAAATACAGGTATTGTATACGCACACAGAAATACAGGTATTGTATACGCACACAGAAATACAGCTATTGTATACGCACACAGAAATACAGGTATTGTATACGCACACAGAAATACAGCTATTGTATACGCACACAGAAATACAGCTATTGTATACGCACACAGAAATACAGCTATTGTATACGCACACAGAAATACAGCTATTGTATACGCACACAGAAATACAGGTATTGTATACGCACACAGAAATACAGGTATTGTATACGCACACAGAAATACAGGTATTGTATACGCACACAGAAATACAGGTATTGTATACGCACACAGAAATACAGTTACTGGCCAGCAGGCAAGGAAATCATCATTTCAAGGAGACAGGTTGGGTCGGGTCGATTCTAATTGTGTTTCAAGCTATTTTGCTGAAAGGTTAGATTTAACTTTGCACTATTCTGTATAATGTTGGGGTACGGTTAGCTCAGATGACTAGCATGAGATTCAGAATAACAGCAAGTGTGGGTCCGATTGCTGGCCTTGGTTGAGGTAGATTTGGAACCTATCTCCTGGCCCTTGAGAAGTGGAAGACCATGTCAAATCAGCACTGACAAAAACTATCTGTTTGTGGAACATACCTCTTACTCACCTGAGGAAGGAGCTGCACTCCGAAAGCTAGTGATTCAAAGTAAACCTGTTGGACTTTAACCTGGTATTGTAAGACTTTTTACTGTGCCTACCCCAGTCCAACGGCAGCATCTCAACATCATTAAGACTCAGAGAGCACAATCTTACTGTCTTTGAAAACGATTTTCCAATGGGGATAAATATGGGTCACGTTCCTGAGGGTCTTTGGGCTCTGCCTGCCTGAGTCATCTTCCTGGAGGCAGCCTCTTAATTGGTCTCTTCCAAGAGCCCCATCGAATTAATGTGTGTCGCTCAGCCAGCGAGGCAAGCCCTCAGAGACATTCATAAAATTCGGGACTGAGAAGGGACAAAGCCCGTGAGAAATTCCTCTGGAGGAACTGTTTGAGCCACAGGAAGCGGCGTTTCCATGCCCACTAAAATAGAGCACGAATAATCAGATCCTATGGTCACCTGTCCTACCACTGAGACTGCCGCATGGAGCTTGGGCCTTGGCATTCAGCAGGAGGTCACTCTGATGCTGGGGAGATCACCATGGAGTCCTTCCCATCCTCACTAACCTACTCATTGGTCATTGTTGGCTACCTGTCGGGCAGATAGATCCTTCCAATATTTACCCACCTCTGGCAAGATTGCCCAGACATGGGACACGTTGCTCTATCAACCTGTTGCCCTAGGTTTACTCCTGGCCCAACTTTCATACCAACCTCCCTGGAATTGGGAGATGAAGATAAATTTCTTCACCCAGAGGCTTGTGAACCTTTGGATTTTTTTTACCCCAGAGGGTCGTGTTAATCGGTGAGAATATCCAGGCTTTGGACTCGAAGGGCAGCAAGGATGGGAAAACAGAGGGGCAGCCATGATTTTATCGTGGAGCAGAGGGGCTGAATGACCTCCTCCTGATCCTATTTCTTATGTTCGTATTATAATAGTGATTGTGCTTCCAAAGTATTTCATTGACTGTAAGGGTCATGAGGACAGAGGGAGAGGGTTTGAATTAATGCAAAGTGTATCTTTTTAAGCACTGCTACATCTTTACTTACTCATACAGATCTGAAGTTTTCATGCGTCGATAAAATTTGGCCAGCTTCACTGCAAATATGATGCTCGGAATCAAGAATATAGTGCTCCATCCCAGGCTAAACCAGAAAGCGTTCTGTCAGAGACAGGCGAACATTGTTATACATCAATTATATTTTACTGGAGCTTCAATCACAAGGTACAAAACATGGTGCTCCCGTGTTATAGATTTTAGTCCACATCCAGGTTGTGATGTACTTGATCTAAGGGCACCAGTAAGTGACCAGAATAAGTCAAGTGCCAACTGCTGCAACAGTCTCGGGGCAGGTCCCTCCCCTAATACAGCCCCCTCCTCACTATCTGGCCCCTTCCTCCTTAACCTGCCCTCCTCCCCAACCTGCCCCCTCCTCTTCAACCTGCCCACTCCTCCCTAACCAACCCCCTCTTCCCTACCCAGTCCCCTCCTCCCTATTCTGCCCCCTCCTCCCTATCCTGCCCCCTCCTCCCTATCCTTCCCCTCCTCCCTATCCTGCCTCCTTCTCCCTATCCTGCCCCCCCTCTCTATCCTGCTCCTCCCTATTCTGCCCCCTCCTCCCTATCCTGCCCCCTCCTCCCTATCCTGCCCCCTCCTCCCTATCCTGCCCTATCCTTCCCCTCCTCCCTATCCTGCCCCCTCCTCCCTATCCTGCCCCCACCTCCCTATCCTGCCCTATCCTTCCCCTCCTCCCTATCCTGCCTCCTTCTCCCTATCCTGCTCCTCCCTATCCTGCCCCCTCCTCCTCCCTATCCTGCCCCCTCCTCCCTATCCTGCCCTATCCTTCCCCTCCTCCCTATCCTGCCTCCTTCTCCCTATCCTGCCCCCTCCTCCTTCCTATCCTGCCCCCTCCTCCCTATCCTGCCCTATCCTTCCCCTCCTCCCTATCCTGCCTCCTTCTCCCTATCCTGCCCCATCCTCCCTATCCTGCTCCTCCCTATCCTGCCCCCTCCTCCCTATCCTGCCCCCTCCTCCCTATCCTGCCCCCTCCTCCCTATCCTGCTCCTCCCTATCCAGTCCCCTCCTCCCTATCCTGCCCCCACCTCCCTGTCCTGCCCCCTCCTCCCTATCCTGCCCCCTCCTCCCTATCCTGCCCCCTCCTCCCTATCCTGCCCCCTCCTCCCTATCCTGCCCCCTCCTCCCTATCCTGCCCCCTCCTCCCTATCCTGCCCCCATCTCCCTATCCTGCCCCCTCCTCCCTATCCTGCCCCCACCTCCCTATCCTGCCCCCACCTCCCTATCCTACCCCCTCCTCCCTATCCTGCCCCCTCCTCCCTATCCTGCCCCCTCCTCCCTATCCTGCCCCCACCTCCCTATTCTGCTCCTCCCTATCCTGCACCCACCTCCCTATCCTGCCCCCTCCTCCCTATTCTGCCCCCACCTCCCTATCCTGCCCCCTCCTCCCTATCCTACCCCCACCTCCCTATCCTGCCTCCTTCTCCCTATCCTGCCCCCACCTCCCTATCCTGCCCCCTCCTCCCTATCCTACCCCCACCTCCCTATCCTGCTGCTCTTTCTTACCAAAGAGTCCAGAAGGTAAGAGCAAGTGATTGTTTCAACGGAATCAAATGCATCAGCGACTGGTCGGCACCGTGCGAGATTCTCCGTGATCTGAAAAAAAAAATCACTTTCCACTGAAGAAACCAGAATTAGACAGATTCCGTGTCACCCTTAATAATAATACATCACTCTGTATAACCCACTCCCAGACACACATCACTCTGTATAACTCTCCCAGACACACATCACTCTGTATAACCCACTCCCAGGCACACATCACTCTGTATAACCCACTCACAGACACACATCACTCTGTATAACCCACTCCCAGACACACATCACTCTGTATAACCCACTCCCAGACACACATCACTCTGTATAACCCACTCCCAGACACACATCACTCTGTATAACCCACTCCCAGACACACATCACTCTGTATAACCCACTCCCAGACACACATCACTCTGTATAACCCTCTCAGACACACATCACTCTGTATAACCCACTCCCAGGCACACATCACTCTGTATAACCCACTCCCAGACACACATCACTCTGTATAACCCACTCACAGACACACATCACTCTGTATAACCCACTCCCAGACACACATCACTCTGTATAACTCTCCCAGACACACATCACTCTGTATAACCCACTCCCAGGCACACATCACTCTGTATAACCCACTCCCAGACACACATCACTCTGTATAACTCTCCCAGACACACATCACTCTGTATAACCCACTCCCAGGCACACATCACTCTGTATAACCCACTCACAGACACACATCAATCTGTATAACCCACTCCCAGACACACATCACTCTGTATAACTCTCCCGGGCACACATCACTCTGTATAACCCACTCCCAGGCACACATCACTCTGTATAACCCACTCTCAGACACACATCACTCTGTATAACCCACGCCCAGACACACATCACTCTGTATAACCCACTCCCAGACACACATCACTCTGTATAACCCACTCCCAGGCACACATCACTCTGTATAACCCACTCCCAGACACACATCACTCTGTATAACCCACTCCCAGGCACACATCACTCTGTATAACCCACTCCCAGACACACATCACTCTGTATAACCCACTCCCAGACACACATCACTCTTTATAACCCACTCCCAGGCACACATCACTCTGTACAACCCACTCCCAGACACACATCACTCTGTATAACCCACTCCCAGGCACACATCACTCTGTATAACCCACTCCCAGACACACATCACTCTGTATAACCCACTCCCAGACACACATCACTCTGTATAACCCACTCCCAGACTCACATCACTCTGTATAACCCACTCTCAGACACACATCACTCTGTATAACCCACTCCCAGACACACATCACTCTGTATAACCCACTCCCAGACACACATCACTCTGTATAACCCACTCCCAGACACACATCACTCTGTATAACCCACTCCCAGACACACATCACTCTGTATAACCCACTCCCAGACACACATCACTCTGTATAACCCACTCCCAGGCACACATCACTCTGTATAACCCACTCCCAGGCACACATCACTCTGTATAACCCACTCCCAGGCACACATCACTCTGTATAACCCACTCCCAGGCACACATCACTCTGTATAACCCACTCCCAGACACACATCACTCTGTATAACCCACTCCCAGACACACATCACTCTGTATAACCCACTCCCAGACACACATCACTCTGTATAACCCACTCCCAGACACACATCACTCTGTATAACCCATTCCCTGACACACATCACTCTGTATAACCCACTCCCAGACACACATCACTCTGTATAACCCACTCCCAGACACACATCACTCTGTATAACCCACTCCCAGACACACATCACTGTGTATAACCCACTCCCAGACACACATCACTCTGTATAACCTACTCCCAGACACACATCACTCTGTATAACCCACTCCCAGACACACATCACTCTGAACAACCCACTCCCAGACACACGTCACTCTGTATAACCCACTCCCAGACACACATCACTCTGTATAACCCACTCCCAGACACACATCACTCTGTATAACCCACTCTCAGACACACATCACTCTGTATAACCCACCCCCAGACACACACCACTCTGTATAACCCACTCCCAGACACACATCACTCTGTATAACCCACTCCCAGACACACATCACTCTGTATAACCCACTCGCAGACACACATCACTCTGTATAACCCACTCCCAGACACACATCACTCTGTATAACCCACTCCCAGGCACACATCACTCTGTATAACCCACTCCCAGGCACACATCACTCTGTATAACCCACTCCCAGACACAGATCACTCTGTATAACCCACTCCCAGGCACACATCACTCTGTATAACCCACTCCCAGACACACATCACTCTGTAAAACCCACTCCCAGACACACATCACTCTTTATAACACACTCCCAGACACACATCACTCTGTATAACCCACTCCCAGACACAGGTCACTCTGTATAACACACTCCCAGACACACATCACTCTGTATAACCCACTCCCAGGCACACATCACTCTGTATAACCCACTCCCAGGCACACATCACTCTGTATAACCCACTCCCAGGCACACATCACTCTGTATAACTCTCCCAGGCACACATCACTCTGTATAACCCACTCCCAGACACAGATCACTCTGTATAACCCACTCCCAGGCACACATCACTCTGTATAACCCACTCCCAGACACACATCACTCTGTATAACCCACTCCCAGACACACATCACTCTGTATAACCCACTCCCAGACACACATCACTCTGTATAACCCACTCCCAGGCACACATCACTCTGTATAACCCACTCCCAGACACACATCACTCTGTAAAACCCACTCCCAGACACACATCACTCTGTATAACCCACTCTCAGACACACATCACTCTGTATAACCCACTCCCAGACACACATCACTCTGTATAACCCACTCCCAGACACAGATCACTCTGTATAACCCACTCCCAGGCACACATCACTCTGTATAACCCACTCCCAGACACACATCACTCTGTAAAACCCACTCCCAGACACACACCACTCTTTATAACACACTCCCAGACACACATCACTCTGTCTCACCCACTCCCAGACACACGTCACTCTGTATAACACACTCCCAGACACACATCACTCTGTATAACCCACTCCCAGACACACATCACTCTGTATAACCCACTCCCAGACACACATCACTCTGTATAACCCACTCCCAGGCACACATCACTCTTTATAACACACTCCCAGACACACATCACTCTGTATAACCCACTCCCAGACACACATCACTCTGTAAAACCCACTCCCAGACACACATCACTCTGTAAAACCCACTCCCAGACACACATCACTCTTTATAACACACTCCCAGACACACATCACTCTGTATAACCCACTCCCAGACACACATCACAATTGCTTCACAGCTCCAGGGTCCCAGGTTCGATTCCAGCTTGGGTCACTGTCTGTGCGGAGTCTGCACATCCTCCCCGTGTGTGCGTGGGTTTCCTCCGGGTGCTCCGGTTTCCTCCCACAGTCCAAAGATGTGCAGGTTAGGTGGATTGGCTATGATAAATTGTCCTTAGTGTCCAAAATTGCCCTTAGTATTGGGTGGGGTTACTGGGTTATGGGGATAGGGTGGAGGTGTTGACCTTGTGTAGGGTGCTCTTTCCAAGAGCCGGTGCAGACTCAATGGGCTGAATGACCTCCTTCTGCACTGTAAATTCTATGTAAATATCCCAGACACACATCACTCTGTATAACCCACTCTCAGACACACATCACTCTGTATAACCCACTCTCAGACACACATCACTCTGTATAACCCACTCTCAGACACACATCACTCTGTATAACCTACTCCCAGACACACATCACTCAGTATAACCCACTCCCAGGCACACATCACTCTTTATTACCCACTCTCAGACACACATCACTCTGTATAACCCACTCCCAGACACACATCACTCTGTATAACCCACTCTCAGACACACATCACTCTGTATAACCCACTCTCAGACACACATCACTCTGTATAACCTACTCCCAGACACACATCACTCTGTATAACCCACTCCCAGGCACACATCACTCTTTATAACCCACTCTCAGACACACATCACTCTGTATAACCTACTCCCAGACACACATCACTCTGTATAACCCACTCTCAGACACACATCACTCTTTATAACCCACTCTCAGACACACATCACTCTGTATAACCCACTCCCAGACACACATCACTCTGTATAACCCACTCTCAGACACACATCACTCTGTATAACCCACTCTCAGACACACATCACTCTGTATAACCTACTCCCAGACACACATCACTCTGTATAACCCACTCCCAGACACACATCACTCTGTATAACCCACTCTCAGACACACATCACTCTGTATAACCCACTCCCAGACACAGATCACTCTGTATAACCCACTCCCAGACACACATCACTCTGTATAACTCTCCCAGGCACACATCACTCTGTATAACCCACTCCCAGACACACATCACTCTGTATAACCCACTCTCAGACACACATCACTCTGTATAACCCACTCCCAGACACACATCACTCTGTATAACTCTCCCAGGCACACATCACTCTGTATAACCCACTCCCAGACACACATCACTCTGTATAACCCACTCTTAGACACACATCGCTCTGTATAACCCACTCCCAGACACACATCACTCTGTATAACTCTCCCAGGCACACATCACTCTGTATAACCCACTCCCAGGCACACATCACTCTGTATAACACACTCCCAGACACACATCACTCTGTATAACTCTCCCAGGCACACAGCACTCTGTATAACCCACTCCCAGGCACACATCACTCTGTAAAACCCACTCCCAGACACACATCACTCTGTAGAACCCACTCCCAGACACACATCACTCTGTATAACCCACTCCCAGGCACACATCACTCTGTATAACCCACTCCCAGACACACATCACTCTGTATAACCCACTCCCAGACACACATCACTCTGTATAACCCACTCCCAGACACACATCACTCTGTATAACCCACTCCCAGACACACATCACTCTGTAAAAACCACTCCCAGACACACATCACTCTGTATAACCCACTCCCAGACACACATCACTCTGTATAACCCACTCTCAGACACACATCACTCTGTATAACCCACTCTCAGACACACATCACTCTGTATAACCCACTCCCAGGCACACATCACTCTGTAAAACCCACTCCCAGACACACATCACTCTGTATAACCCACTCTCAGACACACATCACTCTGTATAACCCACTCCCAGACACACATCACTCTGTATAACCCACTCTCAGACACACATCACTCTGTATAACCCACTCCCAGGCACACATCACTCTGTATAACCCACTCCCAGACACACATCACTCTTTATAACCCACTCCGAGACACACATCACTCTGTATAACCCACTCCCAGACACAGATCACTCTGTATAACCCACTCCAGGCACACATCGCTCTGTATAACCCACTCCCAGGCACACGTCACTCTGTATAACCCACTCCCAGACACACATCACTCTGTATAACCCACTCTCAGACACTCATCGCTCTGTATAACCCACTCTCAGACACACATCACTCTGTATAACCCACTCCCAGACACACATCGCTCTGTATAACCCACTCCCAGACACAGATCACTCTGTATAACCCACTCCCAGGCACAGATCACTCTGTATAACCCACTCCCAGGCACACATCACTCTGTAGAACCCACTCCCAGACACACATCACTCTGTATAACCCACTCTCAGACACACATCACTCTGTAAAACCCACTCCCAGGCACACATCACTCTGTAAAACCCACTCCCAGACACACATCACTCTGTAAAACCCACTCCCAGACACACATCACTCTGTGTAACCCACTCTCAGACACACATCACTCTGTATAACCCACTCCCAGACACACATCACTCTGTATAACCCACTCCCAGACACAGATCACTCTGTATAACCCTCTCCCAGGCATACATCACTCTGTATAACCCACTCCCATACACACATCACTCTGTAAAACCCACTCCGAGACACACACCACTCTGTATAACCCACTCCCAGACATACATCACTCTGTATAACCCACTCCCAGACACACATCACTCTGTATAACCCACTCCCAGGCACACATCACTCTTTATAACACACTCCCAGACACACATCACTCTGTATAACCCACTCCCAGACACACATCACTCTGTAAAACCCACTCCCAGACACACATCACTCTGTAAAACCCACTCCCAGACACACATCACTCTTTATAACACACTCCCAGACACACATCACTCTGTATAACCCACTCCCAGACACACATCACAATTGCTTCACAGCTCCAGGGTCCCAGGTTCGATTCCAGCTTGGGTCACTGTCTGTGCGGAGTCTGCACATCCTCCCCGTGTGTGCGTGGGTTTCCTCCGGGTGCTCCGGTTTCCTCCCACAGTCCAAAGATGTGCAGGTTAGGTGGATTGGCTATGATAAATTGCCCTTATTGTCCAAAATTGCCCTTAGTATTGGGTGGGGTTACTGGGTTATGGGGATAGGGTGGAGGTGTTGACCTTGTGTAGGGTGCTCTTTCCAAGAGCCGGTGCAGACTCGATGGGCTGAATGACCTCCTTCTGCACTGTAAATTCTATGTAAATATCCCAGACACACATCACTCTGTATAACCCACTCTCAGACACACATCACTCTGTATAACCCACTCTCAGACACACATCACTCTGTATAACCCACTCTCAGACACACATCACTCTGTATAACCTACTCCCAGACACACATCACTCTGTATAACCCACTCCCAGGCACACATCACTCTTTATTATCCACTCTCAGACACACATCACTCTGTATAACCCACTCCCAGACACACATCACTCTGTATAACCCACTCTCAGACACACATCACTCTGTATAACCCACTCTCAGACACACATCACTCTGTATAACCTACTCCCAGACACACATCACTCTGTATAACCCATCCTCAGACACACATCACTCTTTATAACCCACTCTCAGACACACATCACTCTGTATAACCCACTCCCAGACACACATCACTCTGTATAACCCACTCTCAGACACACATCACTCTGTATAACCCACTCTCAGACACACATCACTCTGTATACTTACTCCCAGACACACATCACTCTGTATAACCCACTCCCAGACACACATCACTCTGTATAACCCACTCTCAGACACACATCACTCTGTATAACCCACTCCCAGACACAGATCACTCTGTATAACCCACTCCCAGGCACACATCACTCTGTATAACTCTCCCAGGCACACATCACTCTGTATAACCCACTCCCAGACACACATCACTCTGTATAACCCACTCTCAGACACACATCACTCTGTATAACCCACTCCCAGACACACATCACTCTGTATAACTCTCCCAGGCACACATCACTCTGTATAACCCACTCCCAGACACACATCACTCTGTATAACCCACTCTCAGACACACATCGCTCTGTATAACCCACTCCCAGACACACATCACTCTGTATAACTCTCCCAGGCACACATCACTCTGTATAACCCACTCCCAGGCACACATCACTCTGTATAACACACTCCCAGACACACATCACTCTGTATAACTCTCCCAGGCACACATCACTCTGTATAACCCACTCCCAGACACACATCACTCTGTATAACCCACTCTCAGACACACATCACTCTGTATAACCCACTCCCAGACACACATCACTCTGTATAACTCTCCCAGGCACACATCACTCTGTATAACCCACTCCCAGACACACATCACTCTGTATAACCCACTCTCAGACACACATCACTCTGTATAACCCACTCCCAGACACACATCACTCTGTATAACTCTCCCAGGCACACATCACTCTGTATAACCCACTCCCAGGCACACATCACTCTGTATAACACACTCCCAGACACACATCACTCTGTATAACCCACTCCCAGGCACACATCACTCTGTATAACTCTCTAAGGCACACGTCACTCTGTATAACCCACTCCCAGGCACACATCACTCTGTATAACCCACTCCCAGACACACATCACTCTGTATAACCCACTCCCAGACACACATCACTCTGTATAACCCACTCCCAGACACACATCACTCTGTATAACTCTCCCAGGCACACATCACTCTGTATACCTCTCCCAGGCACACATCACTCTGTATAACCCACTCCCAGACACACATCACTCTGCATAACCCACTCCCAGACACACATCACTCTGTATAACCCACTCCCAGACACACATCACTCTGTATAACCCACTCCCAGGCACACATCACTCTGTATAACTCTCCCAGGCACACATCACTCTGTATACCTCTCCCAGGCACACATCACTCTGTATAACCCACTCCCAGACACTCATCACTCTGTATAACCTACTCCCAGACACAGATCGCTCTGTATAACTCACTCCCAGACACACATCACTCTGTATAACCCACTCCCAGGCACACATCACTCTGTATAACTCTCCCAGGCACACGTCACTCTGCATTACCCACTTCCAGACACACATCACTCTTTATAACCCACTCTCAGACACACATCACTCTGTATAACCCACTCTCAGACACACATCACTCTGTATAACCCACTCTCAGACACACATCACTCTGTATAACCTACTCCCAGACACACATCACTCTGTATAACGCACTCCCAGGCACACATCACTCTTTATAACCCACTCTCAGACACACATCACTCTGTATAACCTACTCCCAGACACACATCACTCTGTATAACCCACTCTCAGACACACATCACTCTTTATAACCCACTGTCAGACACACATCACTCTGTATAACCCACTCCCAGACACACATCACTCTGTATAACCCACTCTCAGACACACATCACTCTGTATAACCCACTCTCAGACACACATCACTCTGTATAACCTACTCCCAGACACACATCACTCTGTATAACCCACTCCCAGGCACACATCACTCTTTATAACCCACTCTCAGACACACATCACTCTGTATAACCCACTCCCAGACACAGATCACTCTGTATAACCCACTCCCAGACACACATCACTCTGTATAACCTACTCCCAGACACACATCACTCTGTATAACCCACTCCCAGGCACACATCACTCTTTATAACCCACTCTCAGACACACATCACTCTGTATAACCTACTCCCAGACACACATCACTCTGTATAACCCATCCTCAGACACACATCACTCTTTATAACCCACTCTCAGACACACATCACTCTGTATAACCCACTCCCAGACACACATCACTCTGTATAACCCACTCTCAGACACACATCACTCTGTATAACCCACTCTCAGACACACATCACTCTGTATACTTACTCCCAGACACACATCACTCTGTATAACCCACTCCCAGACACACATCACTCTGTATAACCCACTCTCAGACACACATCACTCTGTATAACCCACTCCCAGACACAGATCACTCTGTATAACCCACTCCCAGGCACACATCACTCTGTATAACTCTCCCAGGCACACATCACTCTGTATAACCCACTCCCAGACACACATCACTCTGTATAACCCACTCTCAGACACACATCACTCTGTATAACCCACTCCCAGACACACATCACTCTGTATAACTCTCCCAGGCACACATCACTCTGTATAACCCACTCCCAGACACACATCACTCTGTATAACCCACTCTCAGACACACATCGCTCTGTATAACCCACTCCCAGACACACATCACTCTGTATAACTCTCCCAGGCACACATCACTCTGTATAACCCACTCCCAGGCACACATCACTCTGTATAACACACTCCCAGACACACATCACTCTGTATAACTCTCCCAGGCACACATCACTCTGTATAACCCACTCCCAGACACACATCACTCTGTATAACCCACTCTCAGACACACATCACTCTGTATAACCCACTCCCAGACACACATCACTCTGTATAACTCTCCCAGGCACACATCACTCTGTATAACCCACTCCCAGACACACATCACTCTGTATAACCCACTCTCAGACACACATCACTCTATATAACCCACTCCCAGACACACATCACTCTGTATAACTCTCCCAGGCACACATCACTCTGTATAACCCACTCCCAGGCACACATCACTCTGTATAACACACTCCCAGACACACATCACTCTGTATAACCCACTCCCAGGCACACATCACTCTGTATAACTCTCTAAGGCACACGTCACTCTGTATAACCCACTCCCAGGCACACATCACTCTGTATAACCCACTCCCAGACACACATCACTCTGTATAACCCACTCCCAGACACACATCACTCTGTATAACCCACTCCCAGACACACATCACTCTGTATAACTCTCCCAGGCACACATCACTCTGTATACCTCTCCCAGGCACACATCACTCTGTATAACCCACTCCCAGACACACATCACTCTGCATAACCCACTCCCAGACACACATCACTCTGTATAACCCACTCCCAGACACACATCACTCTGTATAACCCACTCCCAGGCACACATCACTCTGTATAACTCTCCCAGGCACACATCACTCTGTATACCACTCCCAGGCACACATCACTCTGTATAACCCACTCCCAGACACTCATCACTCTGTATAACCTACTCCCAGACACAGATCGCTCTGTATAACTCACTCCCAGACACACATCACTCTGTATAACCCACTCCCAGGCACACATCACTCTGTATAACTCTCCCAGGCACACGTCACTCTGCATTACCCACTTCCAGACACACATCACTCTTTATAACCCACTCTCAGACACACATCACTCTGTATAACCCACTCTCAGACACACATCACTCTGTATAACCCACTCTCAGACACACATCACTCTGTATAACCTACTCCCAGACACACATCACTCTGTATAACGCACTCCCAGGCACACATCACTCTTTATAACCCACTCTCAGACACACATCACTCTGTATAACCTACTCCCAGACACACATCACTCTGTATAACCCACTCTCAGACACACATCACTCTTTATAACCCACTGTCAGACACACATCACTCTGTATAACCCACTCCCAGACACACATCACTCTGTATAACCCACTCTCAGACACACATCACTCTGTATAACCCACTCTCAGACACACATCACTCTGTATAACCTACTCCCAGACACACATCACTCTGTATAACCCACTCCCAGGCACACATCACTCTTTATAACCCACTCTCAGACACACATCACTCTGTATAACCCACTCCCAGACACAGATCACTCTGTATAACCCACTCCCAGACACACATCACTCTGTATAACTCTCCCAGGCACACATCACTCTGTATTACCCACTCCCAGACACACATCACTCTGTATAACCCACTCTCAGACACACATCACTCTGTATAACCCACTCCCAGACACACATCACTCTGTATAACTCTCCCAGGCACACATCACTCTGTATAACCCACTCCCAGACACACATCACTCTGTATAACCCACTCTCAGACACACATCACTCTGTATAACCCACTCCCAGACACACATCACTCTGTATAACTCTCCCAGGCACACATCACTCTGTATAACCCACTCCCAGGCACACATCACTCTGTATAACACACTCCCAGACACACATCACTCTGTATTACCCACTCCCAGGCAGACATCACTCTGTATAACTCTCTAAGGCACACGTCACTCTGTATAACCCACTCCCAGGCACACATCACTCTGTATAACCCACTCCCAGACACACATCACTCTGTATAACCCACTCCCAGACACACATCACTCTGTATAACTCTCCCAGGCACACATCACTCTGTATACCTCTCCCAGGCACACATCACTCTGTATAACCCACTCCCAGACACACATCACTCTGTATAACCCACTCCCAGACACACATCACTCTGTATAACCCACTCCCAGACACACATCACTCTGTATAACCCACTCCCAGACACACATCACTCTGTATAACTCTCCCAGGCACACATCACTCTGTATACCTCTCCCAGGCACACATCACTCTGTATAACCCACTCCCAGACACACATCACTCTGTATAACCCACTCCCAGACACACATCACTCTGTATAACCCACTCCCAGGCACACATCACTCTTTATAACCCACTGTCAGACACACATCACTCTGTATAACCCACTCCCAGACACACATCACTCTGTATAACCCACTCTCAGACACACATCACTCTGTATAACCCACTCTCAGACACACATCACTCTGTATAACCTACTCCCAGACACACATCACTCTGTATAACCCACTCCCAGGCACACATCACTCTTTATAACCCACTCTCAGACACACATCACTCTGTATAACCCACTCCCAGACACAGATCACTCTGTATAACCCACTCCCAGACACACATCACTCTGTATAACCTACTCCCAGACACACATCACTCTGTATAACCCACTCCCAGGCACACATCACTCTTTATAACCCACTCTCAGACACACATCACTCTGTATAACCTACTCCCAGACACACATCACTCTGTATAACCCATCCTCAGACACACATCACTCTTTATAACCCACTCTCAGACACACATCACTCTGTATAACCCACTCCCAGACACACATCACTCTGTATAACCCACTCTCAGACACACATCACTCTGTATAACCCACTCTCAGACACACATCACTCTGTATACTTACTCCCAGACACACATCACTCTGTATAACCCACTCCCAGACACACATCACTCTGTATAACCCACTCTCAGACACACATCACTCTGTATAACCCACTCCCAGACACAGATCACTCTGTATAACCCACTCCCAGGCACACATCACTCTGTATAACTCTCCCAGGCACACATCACTCTGTATAACCCACTCCCAGACACACATCACTCTGTATAACCCACTCTCAGACACACATCACTCTGTATAACCCACTCCCAGACACACATCACTCTGTATAACTCTCCCAGGCACACATCACTCTGTATAACCCACTCCCAGACACACATCACTCTGTATAACCCACTCTCAGACACACATCGCTCTGTATAACCCACTCCCAGACACACATCACTCTGTATAACTCTCCCAGGCACACATCACTCTGTATAACCCACTCCCAGGCACACATCACTCTGTATAACACACTCCCAGACACACATCACTCTGTATAACTCTCCCAGGCACACATCACTCTGTATAACCCACTCCCAGACACACATCACTCTGTATAACCCACTCTCAGACACACATCACTCTGTATAACCCACTCCCAGACACACATCACTCTGTATAACTCTCCCAGGCACACATCACTCTGTATAACCCACTCCCAGACACACATCACTCTGTATAACCCACTCTCAGACACACATCACTCTATATAACCCACTCCCAGACACACATCACTCTGTATAACTCTCCCAGGCACACATCACTCTGTATAACCCACTCCCAGGCACACATCACTCTGTATAACACACTCCCAGACACACATCACTCTGTATAACCCACTCCCAGGCACACATCACTCTGTATAACTCTCTAAGGCACACGTCACTCTGTATAACCCACTCCCAGGCACACATCACTCTGTATAACCCACTCCCAGACACACATCACTCTGTATAACCCACTCCCAGACACACATCACTCTGTATAACCCACTCCCAGACACACATCACTCTGTATAACTCTCCCAGGCACACATCACTCTGTATACCTCTCCCAGGCACACATCACTCTGTATAACCCACTCCCAGACACACATCACTCTGCATAACCCACTCCCAGACACACATCACTCTGTATAACCCACTCCCAGACACACATCACTCTGTATAACCCACTCCCAGGCACACATCACTCTGTATAACTCTCCCAGGCACACATCACTCTGTATACCACTCCCAGGCACACATCACTCTGTATAACCCACTCCCAGACACTCATCACTCTGTATAACCTACTCCCAGACACAGATCGCTCTGTATAACTCACTCCCAGACACACATCACTCTGTATAACCCACTCCCAGGCACACATCACTCTGTATAACTCTCCCAGGCACACGTCACTCTGCATTACCCACTTCCAGACACACATCACTCTTTATAACCCACTCTCAGACACACATCACTCTGTATAACCCACTCTCAGACACACATCACTCTGTATAACCCACTCTCAGACACACATCACTCTGTATAACCTACTCCCAGACACACATCACTCTGTATAACGCACTCCCAGGCACACATCACTCTTTATAACCCACTCTCAGACACACATCACTCTGTATAACCTACTCCCAGACACACATCACTCTGTATAACCCACTCTCAGACACACATCACTCTTTATAACCCACTGTCAGACACACATCACTCTGTATAACCCACTCCCAGACACACATCACTCTGTATAACCCACTCTCAGACACACATCACTCTGTATAACCCACTCTCAGACACACATCACTCTGTATAACCTACTCCCAGACACACATCACTCTGTATAACCCACTCCCAGGCACACATCACTCTTTATAACCCACTCTCAGACACACATCACTCTGTATAACCCACTCCCAGACACAGATCACTCTGTATAACCCACTCCCAGACACACATCACTCTGTATAACTCTCCCAGGCACACATCACTCTGTATTACCCACTCCCAGACACACATCACTCTGTATAACCCACTCTCAGACACACATCACTCTGTATAACCCACTCCCAGACACACATCACTCTGTATAACTCTCCCAGGCACACATCACTCTGTATAACCCACTCCCAGACACACATCACTCTGTATAACCCACTCTCAGACACACATCACTCTGTATAACCCACTCCCAGACACACATCACTCTGTATAACTCTCCCAGGCACACATCACTCTGTATAACCCACTCCCAGGCACACATCACTCTGTATAACACACTCCCAGACACACATCACTCTGTATTACCCACTCCCAGGCAGACATCACTCTGTATAACTCTCTAAGGCACACGTCACTCTGTATAACCCACTCCCAGGCACACATCACTCTGTATAACCCACTCCCAGACACACATCACTCTGTATAACCCACTCCCAGACACACATCACTCTGTATAACTCTCCCAGGCACACATCACTCTGTATACCTCTCCCAGGCACACATCACTCTGTATAACCCACTCCCAGACACACATCACTCTGTATAACCCACTCCCAGACACACATCACTCTGTATAACCCACTCCCAGACACACATCACTCTGTATAACCCACTCCCAGACACACATCACTCTGTATAACTCTCCCAGGCACACATCACTCTGTATACCTCTCCCAGGCACACATCACTCTGTATAACCCACTCCCAGACACACATCACTCTGTATAACCCACTCCCAGACACACATCACTCTGTATAACCCACTCCCAGGCACACATCACTCTGTATAACCTACTTCCAGACACAGATCACTCTGTATAACTCACTCCCAGACACACATCACTCTGTATAACCCACTCCCAGGCACACATCACTCTGTATAACTCTCCCAGGCACACGTCACTCTGTATAACCCTCTCCCAGGCACACATCACTCTGTATAACCCACTCCCAGACACACATCACTCTGTATAACCCACTCCCAGGCACACATCACTCTGTATAACTCTCCCAGGCACACGTCACTCTGCATTACCCACTTCCAGACACACATCACTCTTTATAACCCACTCTCAGACACACGTCACTCTGTATAACCCACTCTCAGACACACATCACTCTGTATAACCCACTCTCAGACACACATCACTCTGTATAACCTACTCCCAGACACACATCACTCTGTATAACCCACTCCCAGGCACACATCACTCTTTATAACCCACTCTCAGACACACATCACTCTGTATAACCCACTCTCAGACACACATCACTCAGTATAACCTACTCCCAGACACACATCACTCTGTATAACCCACTCCCAGACACACATCACTCTGTATAACCCACTCCCAGGCACACATCACTCTGTATACCTCTCCCAGGCACACATCACTCTGTATAACCCACTCCCAGACACAGATCACTCTGTATAACTCACTCCCAGACACACATCACTCTGTATAACCCACTCTCAGACACACATCACTCTGTATAACCCACTCTCAGACACACATCACTCTGTATAACCTACTCCCAGACACACATCACTCTGTATAACCCACTCCCAGGCACACATCACTCTTTATAACCCACTCTCAGACACACATCACTCTGTATAACCCACTCCCAGACACAGATCACTCTGTATAACCCACTCCCAGACACACATCACTCTGTATAACCTACTCCCAGACACACATCACTCTGTATAACCCACTCCCAGGCACACATCACTCTTTATAACCCACTCTCAGACACACATCACTCTGTATAACCTACTCCCAGACACACATCACTCTGTATAACCCATCCTCAGACACACATCACTCTTTATAACCCACTCTCAGACACACATCACTCTGTATAACCCACTCCCAGACACACATCACTCTGTATAACCCACTCTCAGACACACATCACTCTGTATAACCCACTCTCAGACACACATCACTCTGTATACTTACTCCCAGACACACATCACTCTGTATAACCCACTCCCAGACACACATCACTCTGTATAACCCACTCTCAGACACACATCACTCTGTATAACCCACTCCCAGACACAGATCACTCTGTATAACCCACTCCCAGGCACACATCACTCTGTATAACTCTCCCAGGCACACATCACTCTGTATAACCCACTCCCAGACACACATCACTCTGTATAACCCACTCTCAGACACACATCACTCTGTATAACCCACTCCCAGACACACATCACTCTGTATAACTCTCCCAGGCACACATCACTCTGTATAACCCACTCCCAGACACACATCACTCTGTATAACCCACTCTCAGACACACATCGCTCTGTATAACCCACTCCCAGACACACATCACTCTGTATAACTCTCCCAGGCACACATCACTCTGTATAACCCACTCCCAGGCACACATCACTCTGTATAACACACTCCCAGACACACATCACTCTGTATAACTCTCCCAGGCACACATCACTCTGTATAACCCACTCCCAGACACACATCACTCTGTATAACCCACTCTCAGACACACATCACTCTGTATAACCCACTCCCAGACACACATCACTCTGTATAACTCCCCCAGGCACACATCACTCTGTATAACCCACTCCCAGACACACATCACTCTGTATAACCCACTCTCAGACACACATCACTCTATATAACCCACTCCCAGACACACATCACTCTGTATAACTCTCCCAGGCACACATCACTCTGTATAACCCACTCCCAGGCACACATCACTCTGTATAACACACTCCCAGACACACATCACTCTGTATAACCCACTCCCAGGCACACATCACTCTGTATAACTCTCTAAGGCACACGTCACTCTGTATAACCCACTCCGAGGCACACATCACTCTGTATAACCCACTCCCAGACACACATCACTCTGTATAACCCACTCCCAGACACACATCACTCTGTATAACCCACTCCCAGACACACATCACTCTGTATAACTCTCCCAGGCACACATCACTCTGTATACCTCTCCCAGGCACACATCACTCTGTATAACCCACTCCCAGACACACATCACTCTGCATAACCCACTCCCAGACACACATCACTCTGTATAACCCACTCCCAGACACACATCACTCTGTATAACCCACTCCCAGGCACACATCACTCTGTATAACTCTCCCAGGCACACATCACTCTGTATACCACTCCCAGGCACACATCACTCTGTATAACCCACTCCCAGACACTCATCACTCTGTATAACCTACTCCCAGACACAGATCGCTCTGTATAACTCACTCCCAGACACACATCACTCTGTATAACCCACTCCCAGGCACACATCACTCTGTATAACTCTCCCAGGCACACGTCACTCTGCATTACCCACTTCCAGACACACATCACTCTTTATAACCCACTCTCAGACACACATCACTCTGTATAACCCACTCTCAGACACACATCACTCTGTATAACCCACTCTCAGACACACATCACTCTGTATAACCTACTCCCAGACACACATCACTCTGTATAACGCACTCCCAGGCACACATCACTCTTTATAACCCACTCTCAGACACACATCACTCTGTATAACCTACTCCCAGACACACATCACTCTGTATAACCCACTCTCAGACACACATCACTCTTTATAACCCACTGTCAGACACACATCACTCTGTATAACCCACTCCCAGACACACATCACTCTGTATAACCCACTCTCAGACACACATCACTCTGTATAACCCACTCTCAGACACACATCACTCTGTATAACCTACTCCCAGACACACATCACTCTGTATAACCCACTCCCAGGCACACATCACTCTTTATAACCCACTCTCAGACACACATCACTCTGTATAACCCACTCCCAGACACAGATCACTCTGTATAACCCACTCCCAGACACACATCACTCTGTATAACTCTCCCAGGCACACATCACTCTGTATTACCCACTCCCAGACACACATCACTCTGTATAACCCACTCTCAGACACACATCACTCTGTATAACCCACTCCCAGACACACATCACTCTGTATAACTCTCCCAGGCACACATCACTCTGTATAACCCACTCCCAGACACACATCACTCTGTATAACCCACTCTCAGACACACATCACTCTGTATAACCCACTCCCAGACACACATCACTCTGTATAACTCTCCCAGGCACACATCACTCTGTATAACCCACTCCCAGGCACACATCACTCTGTATAACACACTCCCAGACACACATCACTCTGTATTACCCACTCCCAGGCAGACATCACTCTGTATAACTCTCTAAGGCACACGTCACTCTGTATAACCCACTCCCAGGCACACATCACTCTGTATAACCCACTCCCAGACACACATCACTCTGTATAACCCACTCCCAGACACACATCACTCTGTATAACTCTCCCAGGCACACATCACTCTGTATACCTCTCCCAGGCACACATCACTCTGTATAACCCACTCCCAGACACACATCACTCTGTATAACCCACTCCCAGACACACATCACTCTGTATAACCCACTCCCAGACACACATCACTCTGTATAACCCACTCCCAGACACACATCACTCTGTATAACTCTCCCAGGCACACATCACTCTGTATACCTCTCCCAGGCACACATCACTCTGTATAACCCACTCCCAGACACACATCACTCTGTATAACCCACTCCCAGACACACATCACTCTGTATAACCCACTCCCAGGCACACATCACTCTTTATAACCCACTGTCAGACACACATCACTCTGTATAACCCACTCCCAGACACACATCACTCTGTATAACCCACTCTCAGACACACATCACTCTGTATAACCCACTCTCAGACACACATCACTCTGTATAACCTACTCCCAGACACACATCACTCTGTATAACCCACTCCCAGGCACACATCACTCTTTATAACCCACTCTCAGACACACATCACTCTGTATAACCCACTCCCAGACACAGATCACTCTGTATAACCCACTCCCAGACACACATCACTCTGTATAACCTACTCCCAGACACACATCACTCTGTATAACCCACTCCCAGGCACACATCACTCTTTATAACCCACTCTCAGACACACATCACTCTGTATAACCTACTCCCAGACACACATCACTCTGTATAACCCATCCTCAGACACACATCACTCTTTATAACCCACTCTCAGACACACATCACTCTGTATAACCCACTCCCAGACACACATCACTCTGTATAACCCACTCTCAGACACACATCACTCTGTATAACCCACTCTCAGACACACATCACTCTGTATACTTACTCCCAGACACACATCACTCTGTATAACCCACTCCCAGACACACATCACTCTGTATAACCCACTCTCAGACACACATCACTCTGTATAACCCACTCCCAGACACAGATCACTCTGTATAACCCACTCCCAGGCACACATCACTCTGTATAACTCTCCCAGGCACACATCACTCTGTATAACCCACTCCCAGACACACATCACTCTGTATAACCCACTCTCAGACACACATCACTCTGTATAACCCACTCCCAGACACACATCACTCTGTATAACTCTCCCAGGCACACATCACTCTGTATAACCCACTCCCAGACACACATCACTCTGTATAACCCACTCTCAGACACACATCGCTCTGTATAACCCACTCCCAGACACACATCACTCTGTATAACTCTCCCAGGCACACATCACTCTGTATAACCCACTCCCAGGCACACATCACTCTGTATAACACACTCCCAGACACACATCACTCTGTATAACTCTCCCAGGCACACATCACTCTGTATAACCCACTCCCAGACACACATCACTCTGTATAACCCACTCTCAGACACACATCACTCTGTATAACCCACTCCCAGACACACATCACTCTGTATAACTCTCCCAGGCACACATCACTCTGTATAACCCACTCCCAGACACACATCACTCTGTATAACCCACTCTCAGACACACATCACTCTATATAACCCACTCCCAGACACACATCACTCTGTATAACTCTCCCAGGCACACATCACTCTGTATAACCCACTCCCAGGCACACATCACTCTGTATAACACACTCCCAGACACACATCACTCTGTATAACCCACTCCCAGGCACACATCACTCTGTATAACTCTCTAAGGCACACGTCACTCTGTATAACCCACTCCCAGGCACACATCACTCTGTATAACCCACTCCCAGACACACATCACTCTGTATAACCCACTCCCAGACACACATCACTCTGTATAACCCACTCCCAGACACACATCACTCTGTATAACTCTCCCAGGCACACATCACTCTGTATACCTCTCCCAGGCACACATCACTCTGTATAACCCACTCCCAGACACACATCACTCTGCATAACCCACTCCCAGACACACATCACTCTGTATAACCCACTCCCAGACACACATCACTCTGTATAACCCACTCCCAGGCACACATCACTCTGTATAACTCTCCCAGGCACACATCACTCTGTATACCACTCCCAGGCACACATCACTCTATATAACCCACTCCCAGACACACATCACTCTGTATAACTCTCCCAGGCACACATCACTCTGTATAACCCACTCCCAGGCACACATCACTCTGTATAACACACTCCCAGACACACATCACTCTGTATAACCCACTCCCAGGCACACATCACTCTGTATAACTCTCTAAGGCACACGTCACTCTGTATAACCCACTCCGAGGCACACATCACTCTGTATAACCCACTCCCAGACACACATCACTCTGTATAACCCACTCCCAGACACACATCACTCTGTATAACCCACTCCCAGACACACATCACTCTGTATAACTCTCCCAGGCACACATCACTCTGTATACCTCTCCCAGGCACACATCACTCTGTATAACCCACTCCCAGACACACATCACTCTGCATAACCCACTCCCAGACACACATCACTCTGTATAACCCACTCCCAGACACACATCACTCTGTATAACCCACTCCCAGGCACACATCACTCTGTATAACTCTCCCAGGCACACATCACTCTGTATACCACTCCCAGGCACACATCACTCTGTATAACCCACTCCCAGACACTCATCACTCTGTATAACCTACTCCCAGACACAGATCGCTCTGTATAACTCACTCCCAGACACACATCACTCTGTATAACCCACTCCCAGGCACACATCACTCTGTATAACTCTCCCAGGCACACGTCACTCTGCATTACCCACTTCCAGACACACATCACTCTTTATAACCCACTCTCAGACACACATCACTCTGTATAACCCACTCTCAGACACACATCACTCTGTATAACCCACTCTCAGACACACATCACTCTGTATAACCTACTCCCAGACACACATCACTCTGTATAACGCACTCCCAGGCACACATCACTCTTTATAACCCACTCTCAGACACACATCACTCTGTATAACCTACTCCCAGACACACATCACTCTGTATAACCCACTCTCAGACACACATCACTCTTTATAACCCACTGTCAGACACACATCACTCTGTATAACCCACTCCCAGACACACATCACTCTGTATAACCCACTCTCAGACACACATCACTCTGTATAACCCACTCTCAGACACACATCACTCTGTATAACCTACTCCCAGACACACATCACTCTGTATAACCCACTCCCAGGCACACATCACTCTTTATAACCCACTCTCAGACACACATCACTCTGTATAACCCACTCCCAGACACAGATCACTCTGTATAACCCACTCCCAGACACACATCACTCTGTATAACTCTCCCAGGCACACATCACTCTGTATTACCCACTCCCAGACACACATCACTCTGTATAACCCACTCTCAGACACACATCACTCTGTATAACCCACTCCCAGACACACATCACTCTGTATAACTCTCCCAGGCACACATCACTCTGTATAACCCACTCCCAGACACACATCACTCTGTATAACCCACTCTCAGACACACATCACTCTGTATAACCCACTCCCAGACACACATCACTCTGTATAACTCTCCCAGGCACACATCACTCTGTATAACCCACTCCCAGGCACACATCACTCTGTATAACACACTCCCAGACACACATCACTCTGTATTACCCACTCCCAGGCAGACATCACTCTGTATAACTCTCTAAGGCACACGTCACTCTGTATAACCCACTCCCAGGCACACATCACTCTGTATAACCCACTCCCAGACACACATCACTCTGTATAACCCACTCCCAGACACACATCACTCTGTATAACTCTCCCAGGCACACATCACTCTGTATACCTCTCCCAGGCACACATCACTCTGTATAACCCACTCCCAGACACACATCACTCTGTATAACCCACTCCCAGACACACATCACTCTGTATAACCCACTCCCAGACACACATCACTCTGTATAACCCACTCCCAGACACACATCACTCTGTATAACTCTCCCAGGCACACATCACTCTGTATACCTCTCCCAGGCACACATCACTCTGTATAACCCACTCCCAGACACACATCACTCTGTATAACCCACTCCCAGACACACATCACTCTGTATAACCCACTCCCAGGCACACATCACTCTTTATAACCCACTGTCAGACACACATCACTCTGTATAACCCACTCCCAGACACACATCACTCTGTATAACCCACTCTCAGACACACATCACTCTGTATAACCCACTCTCAGACACACATCACTCTGTATAACCTACTCCCAGACACACATCACTCTGTATAACCCACTCCCAGGCACACATCACTCTTTATAACCCACTCTCAGACACACATCACTCTGTATAACCCACTCCCAGACACAGATCACTCTGTATAACCCACTCCCAGACACACATCACTCTGTATAACCTACTCCCAGACACACATCACTCTGTATAACCCACTCCCAGGCACACATCACTCTTTATAACCCACTCTCAGACACACATCACTCTGTATAACCTACTCCCAGACACACATCACTCTGTATAACCCATCCTCAGACACACATCACTCTTTATAACCCACTCTCAGACACACATCACTCTGTATAACCCACTCCCAGACACACATCACTCTGTATAACCCACTCTCAGACACACATCACTCTGTATAACCCACTCTCAGACACACATCACTCTGTATACTTACTCCCAGACACACATCACTCTGTATAACCCACTCCCAGACACACATCACTCTGTATAACCCACTCTCAGACACACATCACTCTGTATAACCCACTCCCAGACACAGATCACTCTGTATAACCCACTCCCAGGCACACATCACTCTGTATAACTCTCCCAGGCACACATCACTCTGTATAACCCACTCCCAGACACACATCACTCTGTATAACCCACTCTCAGACACACATCACTCTGTATAACCCACTCCCAGACACACATCACTCTGTATAACTCTCCCAGGCACACATCACTCTGTATAACCCACTCCCAGACACACATCACTCTGTATAACCCACTCTCAGACACACATCGCTCTGTATAACCCACTCCCAGACACACATCACTCTGTATAACTCTCCCAGGCACACATCACTCTGTATAACCCACTCCCAGGCACACATCACTCTGTATAACACACTCCCAGACACACATCACTCTGTATAACTCTCCCAGGCACACATCACTCTGTATAACCCACTCCCAGACACACATCACTCTGTATAACCCACTCTCAGACACACATCACTCTGTATAACCCACTCCCAGACACACATCACTCTGTATAACTCTCCCAGGCACACATCACTCTGTATAACCCACTCCCAGACACACATCACTCTGTATAACCCACTCTCAGACACACATCACTCTATATAACCCACTCCCAGACACACATCACTCTGTATAACTCTCCCAGGCACACATCACTCTGTATAACCCACTCCCAGGCACACATCACTCTGTATAACACACTCCCAGACACACATCACTCTGTATAACCCACTCCCAGGCACACATCACTCTGTATAACTCTCTAAGGCACACGTCACTCTGTATAACCCACTCCCAGGCACACATCACTCTGTATAACCCACTCCCAGACACACATCACTCTGTATAACCCACTCCCAGACACACATCACTCTGTATAACCCACTCCCAGACACACATCACTCTGTATAACTCTCCCAGGCACACATCACTCTGTATACCTCTCCCAGGCACACATCACTCTGTATAACCCACTCCCAGACACACATCACTCTGCATAACCCACTCCCAGACACACATCACTCTGTATAACCCACTCCCAGACACACATCACTCTGTATAACCCACTCCCAGGCACACATCACTCTGTATAACTCTCCCAGGCACACATCACTCTGTATACCACTCCCAGGCACACATCACTCTGTATAACCCACTCCCAGACACTCATCACTCTGTATAACCTACTCCCAGACACAGATCGCTCTGTATAACTCACTCCCAGACACACATCACTCTGTATAACCCACTCCCAGGCACACATCACTCTGTATAACTCTCCCAGGCACACGTCACTCTGCATTACCCACTTCCAGACACACATCACTCTTTATAACCCACTCTCAGACACACATCACTCTGGATAACCCACTCTCAGACACACATCACTCTGTATAACCCACTCTCAGACACACATCACTCTGTATAACCTACTCCCAGACACACATCACTCTGTATAACGCACTCCCAGGCACACATCACTCTTTATAACCCACTCTCAGACACACATCACTCTGTATAACCTACTCCCAGACACACATCACTCTGTATAACCCACTCTCAGACACACATCACTCTTTATAACCCACTGTCAGACACACATCACTCTGTATAACCCACTCCCAGACACACATCACTCTGTATAACCCACTCTCAGACACACATCACTCTGTATAACCCACTCTCAGACACACATCACTCTGTATAACCTACTCCCAGACACACATCACTCTGTATAACCCACTCCCAGGCACACATCACTCTTTATAACCCACTCTCAGACACACATCACTCTGTATAACCCACTCCCAGACACAGATCACTCTGTATAACCCACTCCCAGACACACATCACTCTGTATAACTCTCCCAGGCACACATCACTCTGTATTACCCACTCCCAGACACACATCACTCTGTATAACCCACTCTCAGACACACATCACTCTGTATAACCCACTCCCAGACACACATCACTCTGTATAACTCTCCCAGGCACACATCACTCTGTATAACCCACTCCCAGACACACATCACTCTGTATAACCCACTCTCAGACACACATCACTCTGTATAACCCACTCCCAGACACACATCACTCTGTATAACTCTCCCAGGCACACATCACTCTGTATAACCCACTCCCAGGCACACATCACTCTGTATAACACACTCCCAGACACACATCACTCTGTATTACCCACTCCCAGGCAGACATCACTCTGTATAACTCTCTAAGGCACACGTCACTCTGTATAACCCACTCCCAGGCACACATCACTCTGTATAACCCACTCCCAGACACACATCACTCTGTATAACCCACTCCCAGACACACATCACTCTGTATAACTCTCCAAGGCACACATCACTCTGTATACCTCTCCCAGGCACACATCACTCTGTATAACCCACTCCCAGACACACATCACTCTGTATAACCCACTCCCAGACACACATCACTCTGTATAACCCACTCCCAGACACACATCACTCTGTATAACCCACTCCCAGACACACATCACTCTGTATAACCTACTCCCAGGCACACATCACTCTGTATACCTCTCCCAGGCACACATCACTCTGTATAACCCACTCTCAGACACACATCACTCTGTATAACCCACTCTCAGACACACATCACTCAGTATAACCTACTCCCAGACACACATCACTCTGTATAACCCACTCCCAGGCACACATCACTCTGTATAACTCTCCCAGGCACACATCACTCTGTATACCACTCCCAGGCACACATCACTCTGTATAACCCACTCCCAGACACTCATCACTCTGTATAACCTACTCCCAGACACAGATCGCTCTGTATAACTCACTCCCAGACACACATCACTCTGTATAACCCACTCCCAGGCACACATCACTCTGTATAACTCTCCCAGGCACACGTCACTCTGCATTACCCACTTCCAGACACACATCACTCTTTATAACCCACTCTCAGACACACATCACTCTGTATAACCCACTCTCAGACACACATCACTCTGTATAACCCACTCTCAGACACACATCACTCTGTATAACCTACTCCCAGACACACATCACTCTGTATAACGCACTCCCAGGCACACATCACTCTTTATAACCCACTCTCAGACACACATCACTCTGTATAACCTACTCCCAGACACACATCACTCTGTATAACCCACTCTCAGACACACATCACTCTTTATAACCCACTGTCAGACACACATCACTCTGTATAACCCACTCCCAGACACACATCACTCTGTATAACCCACTCTCAGACACACATCACTCTGTATAACCCACTCTCAGACACACATCACTCTGTATAACCTACTCCCAGACACACATCACTCTGTATAACCCACTCCCAGGCACACATCACTCTTTATAACCCACTCTCAGACACACATCACTCTGTATAACCCACTCCCAGACACAGATCACTCTGTATAACCCACTCCCAGACACACATCACTCTGTATAACTCTCCCAGGCACACATCACTCTGTATTACCCACTCCCAGACACACATCACTCTGTATAACCCACTCTCAGACACACATCACTCTGTATAACCCACTCCCAGACACACATCACTCTGTATAACTCTCCCAGGCACACATCACTCTGTATAACCCACTCCCAGACACACATCACTCTGTATAACCCACTCTCAGACACACATCACTCTGTATAACCCACTCCCAGACACACATCACTCTGTATAACTCTCCCAGGCACACATCACTCTGTATAACCCACTCCCAGGCACACATCACTCTGTATAACACACTCCCAGACACACATCACTCTGTATTACCCACTCCCAGGCAGACATCACTCTGTATAACTCTCTAAGGCACACGTCACTCTGTATAACCCACTCCCAGGCACACATCACTCTGTATAACCCACTCCCAGACACACATCACTCTGTATAACCCACTCCCAGACACACATCACTCTGTATAACTCTCCCAGGCACACATCACTCTGTATACCTCTCCCAGGCACACATCACTCTGTATAACCCACTCCCAGACACACATCACTCTGTATAACCCACTCCCAGACACACATCACTCTGTATAACCCACTCCCAGACACACATCACTCTGTATAACCCACTCCCAGACACACATCACTCTGTATAACTCTCCCAGGCACACATCACTCTGTATACCTCTCCCAGGCACACATCACTCTGTATAACCCACTCCCAGACACACATCACTCTGTATAACCCACTCCCAGACACACATCACTCTGTATAACCCACTCCCAGGCACACATCACTCTGTATAACCTACTTCCAGACACAGATCACTCTGTATAACTCACTCCCAGACACACATCACTCTGTATAACCCACTCCCAGGCACACATCACTCTGTATAACTCTCCCAGGCACACGTCACTCTGTATAACCCACTCCCAGGCACACATCACTCTGTATAACCCACTCCCAGACACACATCACTCTGTATAACCCACTCCCAGGCACACATCACTCTGTATAACTCTCCCAGGCACACGTCACTCTGCATTACCCACTTCCAGACACACATCACTCTTTATAACCCACTCTCAGACACACGTCACTCTGTATAACCCACTCTCAGACACACATCACTCTGTATAACCCACTCTCAGACACACATCACTCTGTATAACCTACTCCCAGACACACATCACTCTGTATAACCCACTCCCAGGCACACATCACTCTTTATAACCCACTCTCAGACACACATCACTCTGTATAACCCACTCTCAGACACACATCACTCAGTATAACCTACTCCCAGACACACATCACTCTGTATAACCCACTCCCAGACACACATCACTCTGTATAACCCACTCCCAGGCACACATCACTCTGTATACCTCTCCCAGGCACACATCACTCTGTATAACCCACTCCCAGACACACATCACTCTGTATAACTCTCCCAGGCACACATCACTCTGTATACCTCTCCCAGGCACACATCACTCTGTATAACCCACTCCCAGACACACATCACTCTGTATAACCTACTCCCAGACACAGATCACTCTGTATAACTCACTCCCAGACACACATCACTCTGTATAACCCACTCCCAGACACACATCACTCTGTCTCACCCACTCCCAGACACACATCACTCTGTATAACTCTCCCAGGCACACATCACTCTGTATAACCCACTCCCAGACACACATCACTCTGTATACCTCTCCCAGGCACACATCACTCTGTATAACTCTCCCAGGCACACATCACTCTGTATACCTCTCCCAGGCACACATCACTCTGTATAACCCACTCCCAGACACACATCACTCTGTATAACCTACTCCCAGACACAGATCACTCTGTATAACTCACTCCCAGACACACATCACTCTGTATACCTCTCCCAGGCACACATCACTCTGTATAACCCACTCCCAGACACACATCACTCTGTATAACCCACTCCCAGACACACATCACTCTGTATAACCCACTCCCAGACACACATCACTCTGTATAACCCACTCCCAGGCACACATCACTCTGTATAACTCTCCCAGGCACACATCACTCTGTATACCTCTCCCAGGCACACATCACTCTGTATAACCCACTCCCAGACACACATCACTCTGTATAACCTACTCCCAGACACAGATCACTCTGTATAACTCACTCCCAGACACACATCACTCTGTATAACCCACTCCCAGGCACACATCAATCTGTATAACCTACTCCCAGGCACACATCACTCTGTATAACCCACTCCCAGACACACATCACTCTGTATAACTCACTCTCAGACACACATCACTCTGTATAACCCACTCCCAGGCACACATCACTCTGTATAACCCACTCCCAGGCACACATCACTCTGTATAACCCACTCCCAGGCACACATCACTCTGTATAACTCTCCCAGGCACACGTCACTCTGCATTACCCACTTCCAGACACACATCAATTTGTATGGATTTTATCTTTCTGTTTATGCAACTCTTTATTGCCCACTCCCAGGCTTCTCCTGCCTTGGTTTGCAGTAAGAGCTAGCCACACAATGCTATGTATTCTGACCTTGAAGATTGATTTGCTGAGCGTGTTAGCTTACCATTGTCTTGGTCCAATTGACATAGGCAATTAAAGAATCGAGCTGACAATCCAGAAAGATCTTCGATTCCTGTCATGATGAAAAGTATGGCCATTTCATATTTATTTTTGTTAATCGAATATTTTGCTTACTCTTCAACCGAGATTGATTCATTAGCTACTTATGCCCAGGAGGTGGTTAGTTACTGTGGACAGGAACAAACTGGATTTTCTGAAAAGTTTTTTGCTATAAAGGAGGTTATAATCCCTAAGCCACAGATTTAGCAGTTATAAAGCTGTGTACAATGTGGGACAATGCATCGTATTCTAAGTGCTGAGCATAAGGACTGCAAGTCCACAGGTTCAATGATGCCATGTCCTTGAACCATATTGACCAGAAATCCAGCTGCAATCCATGGCCAGTTAATACATCCAAAGCAGGGTCACAGTTGACCTCAGTATCACAACCCAGGGACGTGGAAAATGGTCAGCTCAGAATCCTGCTAGTAATCAATGGGGTAGATTTCCATCTTCACCACTCCCAGCTCTTTATGCCAAGAGTAACATGTTGGGATTTGTGGCTATACGTTGCTCATGAGGTGTACTACTCTTCACCAGGTTAATGACCTAGCTGTCTGGCCTCACCTCCTCAATACCCAAAGCCTCTCCTGTCTAACCATCTCCTTTGGACATTATCACCACTGAATCCTCCACCATCAATATACTTGGGATGACCATGGACCAGAAACTGAACTGGACCAGCTATATAAATACTGTGGCTGCAAGAGCAGTCAGCTAGGAATTCTATGATGAGTAACTCACCTCCTGACTCCCCAAAGGCTGTTTAAAAGGTATTTACAAATATGAAGTAACAAGCGAACAAGTTTTAATGACCATGGGGATGAAAATATGCAGTACCATGGCCATCGGCTTTCTGAAGGCCTTCCATTCTGCAGGGCCCTGAATATATACAATGCCTTAGCACCATCCTATTATCTGAATACTGCTTCAATAATAGTCCAGATTATTGTTCACATGGTCTCTGCTTTACTTACTGTCTTATGCAGATGGCACTGTTGTGAACTCTGCAAACTATCAGTTCAGGTGCTAATACACCTTTTAAAGAGCCAGTTAATTTCTGGGAAATGAACCGATGGTTTAAGGATTTTCTCCCGATATTTGGACTCTTCTCTATTGTAAGGAACTTATTAAATCCTTGACTGTTCCGTGTTGCTCTTTTTAGAATCCCTGTCATGTGCAACATTAGAGACTTTTGATTTTGAGATAAATCCCCCTGACCCACCCCCACATCCCCGCCTCCACCCTACCGCCCTCCAACCCCCGCCACAAGCTGTTATTTGGACATATCTGACAGACCCCTCAGTATGCTCTGTGGCATAGCCCATGATGTCATTTTGATGGACTTGGCTAGCAACCAATCAACTCCTTTGCAATCCCGGGGCTAAGCAGATTCTCAATACGGATTGGTGCTTTTTTTTCTGGAATGCCCCGCTGGGTGATTCTCTTTGTGTTTGGTTTAAGTTTTGATTGGAACTGCAGAGCTAACCAGAATCCTTTTGAATCTCTCTCCCCGAAGAGGGGAATTCTCACTCAAATCTTAGCTTGAACTCCCTTCAGATAAATAGAGCAGTTAGTGAGCATTCAAAGCCTGAAGATAAAGCTGAGGAGGGGAAAGTTTCCGGAAACCTCTCCCATTAAAGGTACCAGACCACTCAGAGGCCTTGTGAAAACTGCTGCTGTGATACTCTGTTTAACTGAGATAAGCTGTTGGTGAGTCTGCTGAAGCTGACCACATATCAGAGTCTCAGCAGACGTGAAGTGCATTGTCCATGGGTAAGGCTCAGCCCAACACAAGTTAAAGTGAGTCCCTAGAGGATATCCCACAGCCTGAGAATCTGGCCTGTGTTATGGGAGGGTGCACGATCAGTTCCAGCCCCATAAACCCCGGAGTCCCTACATAAGTGAATTAACCAATAGTTTGTGTTTTCCTGAGATCTTTAACCTCAACTGCTCCAAAGAGTTACAGACACCAGATTTATAAGTAAACATTAACAAACTGTTTATTAATAGCAAAAGGAAAAGATAATTATATCTGCCAAGAAATAACAGACCAATGGTCTACTGATCTCCCTATCCCCAAAACCCCGTCCCACCCTCTGCCAGACACATACAAGACAGACACAAGGTATTGATCAGAGAGGATAAAAAGACAGGGATTAAAGGGAAAGGTTTGAGATTCTCTTCGCTGCTGCAGTTGCGGCCTCTGGAAAATAGGTTTACTCAAGAGGTTCGGGTTGGTGCAATTCTGTCCTTTGACCACTGGGTGGCATTTTACCCAATGTTCCAGGTGTGTGCAATACTGTCCTTCCACCGCCAGATGGAGTTTTACACAGACTTCAGGTCGATGTGTTTCTGGCCTTCTTCCATCAGATGGAGCTTCTGCCTCCTTGATCTATTGCTGGGCTTTAAGTTTGAGAGTTTGCCTTGTTAATGTTCACAAATGCTGGCGGTATTTTAGAGAATGCTTTCAGTTTGAACTCTTCCCAGCCTTCCAGAGAGAGGATTAAAACGTTACAGGCCTGGTGAGTGACGGCTCGTTTTTTTACTCCAGAAGCTTTCCACAAGCTTGACTGCAGTCTGCCTTCTCACTAGGAGAGCCTTCACAGAACTGGCCTGGAGGTTTTAGATATCGCCAGGCCAAAAGAGAGGAAGAGCAGCAGAGAGAGAGAGAGCCTTCCAGCTGCCACTTGGCTGAAAGCTTACTGTGCGGAGTCTGCACGTTCTCCCCGAGTGTGCGTGGGTTTCCTCTGGGTGCCGCCCACAGTCCAAAGATGTGTCGGTTAGGTGGATTGGCCACGATAAATTGTCCTTAGTGACCAAAAAAAAGGTTAGGAAGGGTTATTGGGTTATGGGGATAGGGTGGAAGTGAGGGCTTAAGTGGGTCAGTGCAGACTCGATGGGCCGAATGGCGCCCTTCTGCACTGTATGTTCTATGTTCTGCAAAAGACCTGCCTTCCTCCCTGGAAGATTCTGAATAGCTCCACCAATCACCGGCAACAATGGGAGATGGCTGAAAATTCTACATCCACCGATTGGCTGCTTGCTAAGTTGATCAAATCAATATCATAGATTCTGGTACATCTTGGCCTGGTCCATCAGGGCAGGGTGTTCCAGCTCTGTCTACAATCTGTAGATGTAACAGAAATCCCAAAGAGCACAGTAATGTTGTAGCAGCTAACCAGTAGACTGCGGGTCAAAGCAGGCAACAGGACGGGGATAAAGGAAAGGAACACAGGGCAGGAAAAATGTTTCACAACAATATCCTAACCACCTGAGTGGTCCAGCTTGAAGATCCAATCCAACACCTCTCACCCTGTAGAGATCACTGCCTACAGGGGCTGGTTTAGCACACTGGGCTAATTCGCTGGCTTTTAAAGCAGACCAAGGCAGGCCAGCAGCACGGTTCGATTCCCGTACCAGCCTCCCCGAACAGGCGCCGAAATGTGGCGACTAGGGGCTTTTCACAGTAACTTCATTTGAAGCCTACTTGTGACAATAAGCGATTTTCATTTTTTTCATTTTTCAAAGTACTCAACCCCAACAGCGAAGATCTTCAAATCTCTCATACCACTTAATCCCTGTTATTTTTAACCTTTCCTACCCCTCCACCATGTGCCTGTCTTGTGTGCGTCTGAGTGGAGGGTGGGATGAGGTTTGGGGAATAGTTGGATAAGCAGACGATTGTTCCATTCTTACCATCATATATTTATCTTTTTCCGTGTTATAAATAAACAGCTTTTTAAATGTTTACATATAAATCTAGTGCCTGTAACTCATCAAGGGTTAAGGATCTCAGGAAAATACATAAATTATTGCTTAATTCACTTACGTTGGGATTCTGGGGTCTGTGGGGCAGGAATTGACCGCACACACTCCCAGGGTGTCATAGCACAATGGAGCAGATTGTTTAACACAGTTCAATATCCACTGGGAACGAAGAATCCAGTGGATGGTACGGTGGCATAGTGGTTAGCACTGCTACCTCACAGCGCCAGAGACCCGAGTTCAATTCCGGCCTTGGGTAACTGTGTGGAGTTTGCATGCCCTCCCCATGTCTGTGTGGGTTTCCTCCCACAGTCCGAAGATGTGCAGGGCACGTTGGGTTATAGGGATTCCTAATTGCCCTTGAACTGAGTGGTTTGCTGGGCCATTTCAAGGGCATTTAAGAGCCAACCACATTGCTGTGGATCTGGAGTCACGTGTAGACCAGACCGGGTAAGGTTGGCAGATTTCCTTCACTAAAGTCACATTAGTGAACCAGATGGGTTTTTATAATAATCAACGTGTTTTATGGTCATCATTACCGAGACTAACTTTCTTTCTTCATTTATTCACACTTAAATTCCGCTAGATGCCCTGTTGGGATTTGAAGCCGTGAACCCAGAACATTAGCCTGAGCCTCTGGAATATTAGTGAGCATTACCACAGCTCCACCATCCCCACCTGTGGAAAGATCTGCGTGAGCCTACTGCACGCATTGTGCTTGGCCTGAAGTTTCCATTCATAAACATTTCAAACATAACATTTATTTGCATTCCATAGAAACATTTAGTTAAAGGTTCTTTTTGGAAATGCACACAAATCCTTCTGTGATACTCACACTTTTAATAATACCCAAAGCTTTTGTGTGGAGCAATGTCTGTGCAGAATCTACCTTCGATAAAGTAGCGTTTACGTTTACCTGGAAGAATGCATCAAATCAGTTAGAATAAACAGTCACAGTGTGTGTAACGCAGTCACGGTGTGCAACACTATGTGTGTAGCGAAGGTACAGTGTGTGTAACACCGCCAATATGTACAAGGCAGTTACTGTGTGTAATATAGTCACACTGTGTATAACGCAGTCACAGTGGGTGTAACGCAGTCACAGTGGGTGTAACGCAGTCACAGTGGGTGTAACGCAGTCACAGTGGGTGTAACGCAGTCACAGTGGGTGTAACGCAGTCACAGTGGGTGTAACACAGTCACTGTGGGTGTAACGCAGTAACATAAGACCTAGGAGCAGGAGTGGGCCATCTGGACCCTCGAGCCTGCTCCGCCATTCAATGAGGTCATGGCTGATCTTTTGTGGATTCCACTTTCCGGCTCGAACACCATAACCCTTTATTCCTTTATTTCTTAAAAAAAACTACCTATCTTTATCTTGAAAACATTAAATGAAGGAGAGGAGCCTCAACTGCTTCACTGGGCAGGGTATTCCATAGATTCACAACACTTTGGGTGAAGAAGTTCCTCCTAAACTCAGTCCTAAATCTACTTTCCCTTATTTTGAGGCTATGCCCCCTAGTTCTGCTTTCACCCGCCAGTGGAAACAACCTGGCCGCATCTATCCTATCTATTCCCTTCATAATCTTATATGTTTCTATAAGATCCCCCCCTCATCCTTCTAAATTCCAACAAGTACAGTCCCAGTCTACTCAACCTCTCCTCGTAATCCAACCCCTTCAGCTCTGGGATTAACCTAGTGAATCTCCTCTGCACACCCTCCAGTGCCAATATGTCCTTTCTCAAGTAAGGAGACCAAAACTGAACACAATACTCCAGGTGTGGCCTCACTAACACCTTATACAATTGCAGCATAACCTCCCTAGTCTTAAACTCCATCCCTCTAGCAATGAAGGACAAAACTCCATTCACCTTCTTAATCACCTGTTGCACCTGTAAACCAACTTTTTGGGACTCATGCACTAGCACACCCAGGTCTCTCTGCACAGCAGCATGTTTTAATATTTTATCATTTAAATAATAATCCCTTTTGCTGTTATTCCTACCAAAATGGATAACCTCACATTTGTTAACATTGTATTCCATCTGCCAGACCCTAGCCCATTCACTTAGCCTCTCCAAATCCCTCTGCAGACTTCCAGTATCCTCTACACTTTTTGCTTTACCACTCATCTTAGTGTCGTCTGCAAACTTGGACACATTGCCCTTGGTCCCCAACTCCAAATCATCTGTGTAAATTGTGGGCCCAACACTGATCCCCGAGGGACACAGCGGGTGTAACGCAGTCACAGTGCGTGTAAATCAGTCACAATGCATGTAACGCAGTCACAATTCATGTTATGCAGTCACAGTGTGTGTGTAACGCAGTCACAGTGGGTGTTACGCAGTCACAGTGGGTGTAACGCAGTCACAGTGGGTGTAACGCAGTCACAGTGTGTGTAACGCAATCACAGTGGGTGTAACGCAGTCACAGTGGGTGTAACGCAGTCACAGTGGGTGTAACGCAGTCACAGTGGGTGTAACGCAGTAACAGTGTGTGTAACGCAGTCACATTGTGCAACACAGTCAGTGTTTGTAACACAGTCAATGTGTGTAACATAGTCACAGTGTGTCACACAGTCAGTGTTTGTAACACAGTCAATGTGTGTAACGCAGTCACAGTGTGTAACGCAATCACAATGTGTGTAATGCAGTCACAGTGTGTAACTCAATGACAATATGTGTAACGTAATCACAGTGTGTGTAACGCAATCACAATGTGTGTAACGCAATCACAGTGTGTGTAACGCAGTCACAGTGTGTGTAACGCAGTCACAGTGTGTGTAACGCAGTCACAGTGTGTGTAACGCAATCACAGTGTGTGTAACGCAGTCACAGTGTGTGTAACGCAGTCACAGTAGGTGTAACGCAGTCACAGTGGGTGTAATGCAGTAACAGTGTGTGTAACGCAGTCACATTGTGCAACACAGTCAGTGTTTGTAACACAGTCAATGTGTGTAACGTAGTCACAGTGTGTCACACAGTCAGTGTTTGTAACACAGTCAATGTGTGTAACGCAATCACAATGTGTGTAATGCAGTCACAGTGTGTGTAACGCAATGACAATATGTGTAACGCAATGACAGTGTGTGTAACGCAATCACAATGTGTGTAACGCAGTCACAGTGTGTGTAACGCAGTCACAGTGTGTGTAACGCAGTCACAGTGTGTGTAACGCAATCACAGTGTGTGTAACGCAGTCACAGTGTGTAACGCAATCACAGTGTGTGTAACGTAGTCACAGTGTGTGTAACGCAGTCACAGTGTGTGTAACGCAGTCACAGTGTGTGTAACGCAGCCACAGTGTGTGTAACGCAGTCACAGTGTGTGTAACGCAGTCACAGTGTGTGTAACGCAATCAGTGTGTGTAACGCAGTCATAGTGTGTGTAACGCAGTCACAGTGTGTGTAACACAGCCACAGTGTGTGTAACACAGTCAGTGTGTGTAACAGCAAGTGTACACATAAATATACTGTTCTGACAACCACGTAATAATCTTAATGTCTCAGAGCTGCCTCCACTGGAAATAAGGTGATGAATTCCAGTTATTTAATGCCCTGATTAGACCAGCCCTTGTGTACTCTGCCCAGTTCTGTTGACTGGGGGACATCCCAGCATTGAATGCAGTGCAGAGAAGAGCTATAAGACTGATCTGTCATGTCGAGTTCGGAGTTTTAATGAAATACTGCCGAATATTTTGCAAATTAGTCTTGAAATCAGTTTTGTGCGAAATAATTTCAGATAAATATAAAACTTTGAAAGATTTCAGTTCTCTGCCTGAAGGCAGTCCTGAACAACAGGCCTTCCCAGTGCCATAGTCTCCACCACAGATAGGTTCTAAATCAGTCAGAATGGTGGTCAAACCCCAATCTGATCCACACGGCCCGTCCCGCCCCTCAGCCTGAGTTGCTGTGGCGTCCTCCACTGTTCCAGGCATGTTGTAGCCTGGAGATGTGGAAAGCGAGGTTTCCATCACATGGCTGAACAGAAATTCCTCCTCCTCTTACCGTCTTGGCGGGTATCAGAATGCTTTACAAATCGATACCTGTTTGGCTACATTATGAACACGCCTCCTTTGGTCATCACTCCTGGGGTGGAAATTAACACGAGGCAGGGACGCTACCACTGCATCACGTGGCCACTACATTAAAGATATTTTGGGAAATTACTGCAAACTAAATTGCAACGTAGGAATGTAGAGAAAGGGAAAAAAACTTGGAATTTTTATCAAGAGATTTCTCTTGATATATACAAATGGTCAAGATGTGGAAGGATTTTCCCGGGGGTGAAAGTAGAAACCCAGGAATTTGTTAACAAACATGTTAAAATGTCAGGAATCTGTCTGGGTCTGTCTGGATTGATGAATTAAGGTGCGCTGAATGATGTTCTTGAAACATCTTGTGATGATGGGTGGTTCAAACTGAAAGCCAGCGTGTAGCACTCCAGTGGCACAGACCAGTTTTCACTCCAGATCTCGAGCCTCTGTGGGTGTGGTTTATGCCATCTCTCTGGCGGGGGGGGGCCTGTTAGAGCCGGCCTTCGATCCAAGCCCAAGTTTTAAAGAGTTACCCCGATCAGAACTGAAGATCAACTCAGCCCTCCCACCCCCCCATCCAGAGGTACTGCTGGCATTCACCCCCCCACCCCCATCCCTGCACAATCATCGGGGGCTCTCCCACACCCCCACCCCCAAAACACAAAAGTATCGCCGTGTTCCTCTCCCTCACTGCCCACCAACCCCCCTCCCCTGTGCCTCATAATTCCCCCCTGAATGGCCTTGGCGCTTCCACCCCCCCTCCCCTCCCCCTCCCCCCCCCCCCCCCCCACCCCCCGACCACATAACTTTTCATAGAATAGAATTTACAGTGCAGCAGGAGGCCATTTGGCCCATCGAGTCTGCACCAGCTCTTGGAAAGAGCACTCTACCCAAGGTCAACACCTCCACCCTATCCCCATAACCCAGTAACCAAACCCAACACTAAGGGCAATTTTGGACACTAGGGGCAATTTATCACGGCCAATCCACCTAACCTGCACATCTTTGGACTGTGGGAGGAAACCAGAGCACCCGGAGGAAACCCACGCACACACGGGGAGGATGTGCAGACTCCGCACAGACAGTGACCCAAGCCGGAATCGAACCTGGGACCCTGGAGCTGTGAAGCATTTGTGCTATCCACAATGCTACCGTGCTGCCCGGGAACACCCTCCACCCCCACATGGCTCCCCAGAGGGCCTGTCCCTGGCACTGACCCCTGACACTGCCCCTCAGCACAGGCTGAACTGTCAAGGTGCCAAGTTGGCACTGTACCAACCTGGCAGTGACAAGCTGTGCCAAGGGCCAGGGCTGGTGCCAGGGCACTGCCCAAGCATTTCCATTCCCCCCTCTCTCTGTCCCTCATCAGCCACCACGCTGGTTTCACGATTTCTAAAGGGACAAGTGAGCCGCACAGTTGGGAACTCGGCCCATCGGAGGCGGAGAGTCACGGTGGCTTCGGAGAATGACAGGTCGGGCCCGCTAATGATATGCAAACGGTGTCTACTGCACGTGCGTTCCGGAACGCATTGATGCCGCTGTCGAGGTGCTGGAGCATTGCAATTTGGCACTAAATCGGCGCCCGTCGTGATTTTGGCGTTGGAACCGATTCTCCGCCCAATCGCCTTTCCCGATTTCGGCGTCGGCCGCGATCTCTCTGGATAGAATCATGGCGCCGATCCCGCACGCGGCTAACGCGGGCTCAAAATCACCCCATGTATAATTTAACGAGAACGCCACCACAAGGTATTTAGGAATGAAGTCCGGTTCGTCCGTGTGATCGTTCTGCCCAGCGCCTGCTCATGTCTGACCGTCTCAAACAACACATTTCGCCGACTGACAGCTCTGGCCTGGAGCTGACAGAGAGTCGGGGAGAGCGGGAGTCAGATCAAGAAGCAACATCTTTCAAACGACAAAGAAATCATTTCAAACAAATTGTGTACCTGAATGTGTGAAGAATTTGCCTGAAGATTCCTAATGTTTCCTTTCAATATTTCCTATTAAACCAAAAATCAAACATGGTCAACAAAACCCCATCACATTCTCTTCCTGACGTACGAGAGGGAATTGCTCCCCTGCTTTCTCCTCCCTTGAAGACACCGACTCAACATAGGGGCTGGTTCAGACAGCTTTAATAGCTCCACCGGGTTTCTACTCTTAGAACACGAGTCTGGACTGTTGACCATGATCAGGAATAGGACCCCCAGCTGATCCTCCCATCCTTAAACCATGGCAATTAGCGGGTGAAGCAAATCTATTTCACTCTCTATATCACTGTGACAGTCCCATGGTGGGTAATGGAATTACTGACTAACCATAACTTTCCATCTCTATCAATGAATCAGTGACAGACTCAAACCTCCAATCGTAGAGAGATTTGGAAGTGCGAGAAACAATGTAACCTGTTCCTCCTGAGCATGTTTCACTCACCACATGTCACGTAAATACCTTAACTACTGTACCCCCAAACTGTTATTTTTGCAAAGAAAATACCTATTTGCATTTGAATTAATCAATATTCTTTGGGATTCAGATCATACGATTTTTAAAAATTCATTCCTGGCATGTGGGCTTCACTGGCTGGGTCAGCATTTATTGCCCATCCCTAATTACCCTTCAGAAGGTGGTGGTGAGCTGCCTTCTTGAACCGCTGTGTCCATGTAGTGTAGGTACACCCACAGCGCTGTAAGGGAGGGAGGTCCAGGTATTTTGACCCAGCGACAGTGAAGGAACGGCCGATATATTTCCAAGTCAGGAATAGTGAGTGACTTGGAGGGGAACCTCCAGGCGGTGGGGTTCCCAGGTATCTGCTGCTCTTGTCCTTCCATGTGGTAGAGGTTGTGGGTTTGGAAGGTGCTGTCTGAGGAACCTTGGTGAGTTGCTGCAGTGCATCTTGTAGATGGTGCACACGGTTGTTATTGTGTGTTGGTGGTGGACGGAGTTGATTAGATTGTGGACAGCCCAAACCGTAATAGGATATAATACCAGAACATTTAGAAACATATAATGTAATCAAGCAGAGTCAACACAGCTTCATGAAGGGGAAATCATGCCTGACAAATTTATTAGGATTTTTTGAGATGAGCAGGATTGATAAAGGGAAACCAGCAAATGGAAATAATTGGATTTCCAAAAAGTGTTTGAACCGTTATCACACAAAAGGCTACTTAATAAGGGAAACCGTACTGGCTGAGGTTGTTCATGAAGGCCCCGCCTTCTCAATCTTGCACATCGTCTGAGGTGTGGTGATTCTCAGGTTTAATCACCACCAGTCTGCTCTCCCCCTCAAAGGGGAAAGCAGCCTATGGTCTTCTGGGACAATGGCGACTTTACCTTCCCTTTCTTAATTAGAGCCCATTGTGTTGGGGGTAATATATTAACATGGATAGAGGATTGATAGAAGACAGTGGGCGCTATTCTCCCCCCCACGCCAGGTGGGAGAATCGCCGGGGCGCTGCGCGAATCGCGCCACGCCGCCCCAAACCCCGCACGCGAATCTCCCACCCCCCGGAAACCAGCGGCGCGCGATTCGCACCGGGCCGGATGGGCCGAGCGACTGCTACGACACGACAGGTTCCCGCCGGCGCCGTCCGCCCCTGGTCGCTGCCGGCGGGAACTCTGCAGGAACACTGGGGATGGGGGGGGGGGGGGGGGGGTCCTTCACCGGGGTGGTCTCCGATGGGGTCTGGCCCGCGATCGGGGCCCACCGATCGGAGGGCCAGCCTCAACCCCCCCGGGCCTACCTCTTTCCGCGCGCGGCCCCAGAACATCGGTGCCATGTTGGTGAGGGGCCGGCGTGCGTAAGACGTTACCCGCGCATGCAATTAAGGGGCAATTTAGCGCGGCCAATCCACCTACCCTGCACATCTTTGGGTTGTAGGAGCGAAACCCACGCAAACACGGGGAGAATGTGCAAACTCCACACGGACAGTGACCCAGAGCCGGGATCGAACCTGGGACCTTGGCGCCATGAGACTGCAGTGCCACCACTGCGCCACAGTGCTGCCCCTACTATTTACCATACTATATGCCATCCACAAACTGCCAAGTTTGTGGATGACACAATAATAGGTGGGAAGGCAAATGGTAAGGGTGACACCAAGAGTCTACAGAGGGATATAGACAGGTTAGGTGAATGGGCAAAATCTTGGCACACGGAATATAATGTAGGAAAGTGTGAAGTTAGGCAATTTGTTAGGAAGAATAAAGGAGCTGAATGTTATTTAAATGAAGAAAGACTGCAGAAAGCTGCAGCACTGGGGGGTCTTCGTGCATAAATCCCGAAACTCATGCATGCAGATAATTAGAAAAGCAAAGGGAATGGAGGGTAAAAATAGGGAGGTCCTGCTAAAACTATACAAGGCACTAGTTAGACCGCACCTGGAATACTGGGAACAGATTTGGTCTCCTTAACCAAGGAAAGGTGCTGGCATTGGAGGCAGTGCAGAGAAGGTTCACTAGGTTGCATACCAGCTGTTTGCGTGTTCCCGTGGTGCGTGGCGAGCAGCCCGCTATGGCCGGTGGGGCGGGACTGGGGACGGGACTGCCGCCCATGGCCGATCCTGTTTTTGGGCTGACTCGGGATTCTCCGCCCGATCGGGTTTCCCGATTTTAGCAGCGGGGAATGGAGAAAGCCACCCAATGTCTTTAACATGGCAAACCGTCCCAAAGTGCTTCACAACAATGTTACCGGCCAGAAACTGACACTGAGCCGCATGAGGAAACATTATCAATGACCAAATCTCAAAGAGATTTTGAGGAGCAATTTAAAGCAAAGGTGGGAGGCAGAGAGACAGTAAGGTTTAGGGATTTACAGAGCTAAGACCTCAGCAGTTGAAGGCATGACCATCAGTAACAGAGCAATTAAAGTCCGGAATGTAGATGAGACCAGAAGTGGAGGAGCTGGTGGAGGTAGGGAGGGGGAAGGTCAAGAAGGGATTTGAAGCCAAGGATGAGAACTTTAAACTCGAGGTGACTAAGAGCCAAAGTTTGGTCGTGGGCACGGAGGTGATGGGTGAGCAGGGCCCACTGTAAGTTAGGACATGCGCAGCAGAGATTTGCCTAGAAGTTCATACAGGGTGGAAAAGGGGAGACTGGTGAGCAGAGCATTGGGATGGCCATGGCTGCTGTCAAACAACTTCAGGCATGATTCTGCAAGGAAGAGGGGCTGAGAATCTGTCAGGAAGTCGGTATGATTGGTGCAGCATTAAACAAACGGGCTTCTTGGGACTAATAGCTTTTTCCTTCTCAGCAATCCGGTCCAAATCAGGTTTCCCATGTTGTGGTTCCTGTGCTGTGATTGTAATATAAATATGCGAATACATTCAGCATTGAAACTTACAATGTTTGGCATCATGTTGCTCTGGATCCAACTGTCCAATTCCTTCAGACTTGCTGCTTCATTGTTCAGGTCAGTTTTGAATGGTTCCGGCTAGAACCCAATGGACAAGCGTTAAGATGTGGGCCGATATCCGGTAACAGTTATGTGGTGAAGTTGGAGCTCGTTAGGGTGAGTACTCATTAGCATTGGAAATGAGAAGCATTTGCATTTCTGAGTCCCAGTTTTGACTGATTAAAGCCCCAACTTCCCAATCAAACAGTCCCAGGTCAGTACAGCCTTGGTTTGATACAGATACAGGGCGGGAGTCTCCATTCCAGAGCGTGTGCACCCGCCAGCGAGAATCAGGACTGAGTCCCACTGGCACTCGGAGCGTCCCTGAGGTGCTATTCCATGGCAATTGGAAAAATATTTTTGGGATATTGGGTTTTCCGTGCCATTCCATGGGAAACCGGGGTCTGCCTACAACTGAGAGGGGCGGGATCTAATCTCCCGCACAGCTCCCATACCTCTCAGATCGGAGCTCCCGTTTTAAAGGGAACTCCTATCTCCATTAGCTGCTGCAGCCCCCAACACGGTTTGCTGGCAAGGACCCCCCCCCCCCACTCCTCCTCCTCAGAATCCCCCTTCAGCACTACCCCTGAACCCCCCCCCGCCCCCCATTCAGTTGCCCCCTCAGCTCCATCAGTCACCCCTGCCTGAACGCTGAAGAGCAGTCCAGGCAGTATAGGGAAAGAACACTGCATTTTCATTAACCCTTCCCTAACATCTGCTTCCTCAGATAGAAGTGTTTGAAGCAGCAGCTGTCGGAGGCTTCCTCAAAGCCAAGTGCACTTGAAAAGGCTTCAAATCCCCTGACAGCATTTGAAATGCAAAACTCCCATTCAATTTCACACAGCAATACATTGTACTAGCCAGTGACTGACAGTTTTATTACTCCAGAAACAGGTGCTTGGTGGATTGTTTATCTGTCATAGAATTTACAGTGCAGAAGGAGGCCATTCGGCCCATCGAGTCTGCACCGGCTCTTGGAAAGAGCATCCTACCCAAGGTCAACACCTCCACCCTATCCCCATAACCCAGTAACCCCACCCAACACTAAGGGCAATTTTGGACACTAAGGGCAATTTATCATGGCCAATCCACCTAACATGCACGTCTTTGGACTGTGGGAGGAAACCGGAGCACCCGGAGGAAACCCACGCACACACGGAGAGGATGTGCAGACTTCGCACAGACAGTGACCCAAGCCGGAATCGAACCTGGGACCCTGGAGTTGTGAAGCAATTGTGCTATCCACAATGCTACCGTGCTGCCCAAAATTGAATTCCAATTCCACCATCTGCCATGGGGGGATTCAAACCCAGATCCCCAAAGCGTTACCCTGAGATTTTGGATTACCGGTCCAGCAACAATGCCGCTACACCACTGCCTACCCTTAAATACTACTATCTTTCTCTTCATTCTCAAAAAACATCTCAATACCCTGATTCTAAACACTCTTGCTATGATTGACAGCTCCTTACCACATCAAAAGGTGTTAAGGGGTTTAAGTTCCTCTTCTTTACAGCAGAAAGTACTTAGCTCCTTTTGATGTGATGAGGAACTGACAATCATAGCAAGAGTGTGGGGGAATAGGTCAGGTCACCTTCATGCATGTGGGGGCTGACCCATTATTCCTGTAGTAGTGGGGGGGGGGGAGGATGCCCTTACTGGTCAGCAGGAGGGACAGGATTTTCATTGTGGGGCGGGGTGGAACCTCCGATGGACTTTGGGGAGCACCTTAGTTATGCACTGACCCCCATGATCCACCTTGGGGTCCACGGTGTCAAGGCAATGCTTGGGCAAACTTATACCAAAACCCGACCAGTGGACTTCCTGCCCTGGGGATTGTCACATAGCAGCAGGGGGTGGGGGGGAGGGGGGGGGCTGGCTTCCAGCACATTAACTATATTGAAATGAGTGCAAATCACTGATTTGCATCCTCCCACCAGCCACTGGGTGGGTACCGTACTGAGGCCACCGAGTGGGGGTCAGAGCATCGCAACGGGTTTGATACCTGTTCTTCGGGGTACACCCCATCCTCCACCCAATCAGGGGAGTGGAGAATCCACACCTTCTGTCGAGTTATTTATGGCTGCACTTGCTGGAGGTGCCCTGTTGGGGGACACCCTGGAAGGGAATATTCTGTGGGGGCATTCTGTGGGGATATTCTACGATGATAATGTGTATGTATCTCCTGTGGGAGTACTTCAGTTTGACATTGGAATACCAGCAAATGTTCCCATCGCAGCACATTCGCGTCAATGAAAATGACATTTGCCAAATGAAATAGAATTGGAAAGAGAAGAGGAAGATGTGTCACCCAGGTTTCTGACAGCAGACAATTGTTAATGAACTCACCGCTGTCTTTGAGTTAATTTGTAGTTTCTCTGCAGTAACATGCAGATTCTTCTTAAACAACGGCATACTCAACTGAAAAACAGCAAATGGAATTTTAGGAGAGACGGACACAGCAAGATTCTAACCTAATATTAAGATATATTATATATGGCACATTCTCCCCGTGTCTGCGTGGGTCTCACCCCCACAACACAAAGATGTGCAGGGTAGGTGGATTGACCACGCTAAATTGCCCCTTAATTGGAAAAAAATAATTGGGTACTGTCAATTTTTAAAAAAAGATATATTGTATCTGGACATGTCTACAAATACATAAAACAAAAAAGAGTGGCTTTCTACAAATACATAAAACATAAAACAAAAAAGAGTGGCTAAGGTAAATATTGGTCCTTTAGAGGATGAGAAGGGAGATTTAATAATGGGAGATGAGGAAATGGCTGAGGAACTGAACAGGTTTTTTGGGTCGGTCTTCACAGTGGAAGACACAAATAACATGCCAGTGACTGATGGAAATGAGGCTACGACAGGTGAGGACCTTGAGAGGATTGATATCACCAAGGAGGTAGTGATGGGCAAGCTAATGGGGCTAAAGGTAGACAAGTCTCCTGGCCCTGATGGAATGCATCCCAGAGTGCTAAAAGAGATGGCTAGGGAAATTGCAAATGCACTAGTGATAATTTACCAAAATTCACTAGACTCTGGGGTGGTCCCGGCGGATTGGAAATTAGCAAACGTGACACCACGGTTTAAAAAAGGAGGTAGGCAGAAAGTGGGTAATTATAGGCCAGTGAGCTTAACTTCGGTAGTAGGGAAGATGCTGGAATCTATCATCAAGGAAGAAATAGCGAGGCATCTGGATGGAAATTGTCCCATTGGACAGACGCAGCATGGGTTCATAAAGGGCAGGTCGTGACTAACTAATTTAGTGGAATTTTTTAAGGACATTAACAGTGCGGTAGATAACGGGGAGCCAATGGATGTGGTATATCTGGATTTCCAGAAAGCCTTTGACAAGGTGCCACACAAAAGGTTGTTGCATAAGATAAAGATGCATGGCATTAAGGGGAAAGTAGTAGCATGGATAGAGGATTGGTTAATTAATATAAAGCAAAGAGTGGGGATTAATGGGTGTTTCTCTGGTTGGCAATCAGTAGCTAGTGGTGTCCCTCAGGGATCAGTGTTGGGCCCACAACTGTTCACAATTTACATAGATGATTTGGAGTTGGGGACCAAGGGCAATGTGTCCAAGTTTGCAGACGACACTAAGATAAGTGGTAAAGCAAAAAGTGCAGAGGATACTGGAAGTCTGAAGAGGGATTTGGATAGGCTAAGTGAATGGGCTAGGGTCTGGCAGATGGAATACAATGTTGACAAATGTGAGGTTATCCATTTTGGTAGGAATAACAGCAAAAGGGATTATTATTTAAATGATAAAATATTAAAACATGCTGCTGTGCAGAGAGACCTGTGTGTGCTAGTGCATGAGTCGCAGAAAGTTAGTTTTCAGGTGCAACAGGTGATTAAGAAGGCAAATGGAATTGTGTCCTTCATTGCTAGAGGGATGGAGTTTAAGACTAGGGAGGTTATGCTGCAATTGTATAAGGTGTTAGTGAGGCCACACCTGGAGTATTGTGTTCAGTTTTGGTCTCCTTACTTGAGAAAGGACGTACTGGCACTGGAGGGTGTGCAGAGGAGATTCACTAGGTTAATCCCAGAGCTGAAGGGGTTGGATTACGAGGAGAGGTTGAGTAGACTAGGACTGTACTCGTTGGAATTTAGAAGGATGAGGGGGGATCTTATAGAAACATATAAGATTATGAAGGGAATAGATAGGATAGATGCGGGCAGGTTGTTTCCACTGGCGGGTGAAAGCAGAACTAGGGGGCATAGCCTCAAAATAAGGGGAAGTAGATTTAGGACTGAGTTTAGGAGGAACTTCTTCACCCAAAGGGTTGTGAATCTATGGAATTCCTTGCCCAGTGAAGCAGTAGAGGCTCCTTCATTAAATGTTTTTAAGATAAAGATAGATAGTTTTTTGAAGAATAAAGGGATTAAGGGTTATGGTGTTTGGGCCGGAAAGTGGAGCTGAGTCCACAAAAGATCAGCCATGATCTCATTGAATGGCGGAGCAGGCTCGAGGGGCTAGATGGCCTACTCCTGCTCCTAGTTCTTATGTTCTTATGTTAAAGTATTTCCTCTGTGTTCCTCCCATTGTGCCAATATCGCTGCAACAGATGCCCCATTTCCTGTACAAATGGGATTTGCATTGACCTTATCGTCAAGTTAGAGAGGTGAAAGAGGGAGACAGCTCCAAGAAAATTCTTGGCAGTAATTGTCTACCCGACAATCAATACACCCGAGTATGCTGGCCATCAATGGACATGAACCCCGTCAATTGTAGATGGCCACTTCATATTTAAACTGACCAGTTACTTTATGAGAGGACAGCCCAATATTTGTGGATAAATGCAGGGAAAAAGACAACAAACTGGCATTTCTACAATGCTTTTTATAATATCAGGCTATCTCAAAATATTTTACAAACTGAAGTTTTTTTTTGAAGTGTTGCCACAACTACAAAGGACTGTAACTGAAGAAGAAACCCCATTCATTCTCCGAACAACAAGGGATGGATAACAAACACTATCCTTGCCAGCGAGGCACTCATCCCTAACCTTGGGCGAAATTCTCCGGTATCGGCGCGATGTCCGCCGACTGGCGCCCAAAATGGCGCAAATCAGTTGGGCATCGCGCCGCCCCAAAGGTGCGGAATGCTCCGCATCTTGGGGGGCCGAGCCCCAACCTTAAGGGGCTAGGCACGCGCCGGACGAATTTCCGCCCCGCCAGCTGGCGGAAAAGGCCTTTGGTGCCCCGCCAGCTGGCGCGGAAATGACATGGTATCATGGATGGAATTTACAGTGCAGAAGGAGGCCATTCAGCCCATCGAGTCTGCACCGGCTCTTGGAAAGAGCATCCTACCCAAGCCCACACTGCCACCCTATCCCCATAACCCAGTAACCCCACCTAACACTAAGGACAATTTGGACACTAAGGGCAATTTAGCACGGCCAATCCACCTAACCTGCACATCTGTGGACTGTGGGAGGAAACCGGAGCACCCGGAGGAAACCCACGCACACACGGGGAGAACGTGCAGACTCCGCACAGACAGTGACCCAAGCCGGGAATCGAACCTGGGACCCTGGAGCTGTGAAGCATTTGTGCTAACCACTATGCTACCGTGCTGCCCCCAACATCTCCGGGCGGCGCATGCGCGGGAGCGTTAGCGGCCGCTGACGGCATTCCCGCGCATGCGCAGTGGAGGGAGTCTCTTCCGCCTCCGCCATGGTGGAGACCGTGGCGAAGGCGGAAGGGAAAGAGTGCCCCCATGGCACAGGCCCGCCCGCGGATCGGTGGGCCCCGAATGCGGGCCATGCCACCGTGGGGGCACCCCCCGGGGCCAGATCGGCCCGCGCCCCCCCCAGGACCCCGGAGTCCGCCCGCGCCGCCTTGTCCCGCCGGTAAGGTAGGTGGTTTAATCTACGCCGGCGGGACAGGCATTTTAGCGGCGGGACTTCGGCCCATTCGGGCCGGAGAATTGCGGGGGGGGCCCGCCAACCGGCGCGGCGCGATTCCCGCCCCCACCGAATCTCCGGTGCCGGAGAATTCGGCAACCGCCGGGGGCGGGATTCACGCCAGCCCCTGCCGATTCTCCGACCCGGTGGGGGGTCGGAGAATCTCGCCCCTTATGTTTCATTTCTGTTTGTGAGATCTTGCAGTGCACAGATTGACTTCCATGTTTTTTACATTTCAAGAGATGCAAGTCCACTTCAGGCGACAGGGTTAAGTATCAACCACATAAGGGCGCCGCGGTGGCAAAGTGGTTAGCACTGCTGCTTCACGGTGCCGAGGACCCGGTTTCGATCCTGGCCCCAGGTCACTGTCCGTGTGGTGTTTACACATTCTCCCCGTGTCTGCGTGGGTCTCACCCCCACAACCCAAAGATGTGCAGAGTGGGTGGATTGGCCACACTAAATTGCTCCCTAATTGAAAAATATATATAAATGGGCACTAAATTTTTTTACATTTATTTTTAAATTATCAATCCTATTGCTGTGGGATTAGAGTTACGTTCAGGCCTGGACCAGGTAAGGATGGAAGTTTCCTCCCTAAACTGGACATTAATTAGTTAGGTTCATGATCACTTTTACTGTTTATTTTCCATTTCTGTAGATTGTATGATCACATTTAGGAGTGGCACAGTGGTTAGCACTGCTGCCTCACAGCGCCAGGGACCCAGGTTTGATTCTGGCCTTGGGAGATTGCCTGTGTGGAGTTTGCACTTTCTGCCCGTGACTGCATGGGTTTCCTCCGGATGCTCCGGTTTCCTCGCACAGTCCAAAGATGTGCAGGTTAGGTGGATTGGCCATGATCAGTTGCCCCTTAGTGACCAAAGATGTACAGGTTAGGTGGGGTTGCTGGGATAAGGTGAGGGAGTGGGCCTCGGTAGGGTGTTCTTTCAGAGGGTCGGTGCAGACTCAATGGGCCGAATGGCCTCCTTCTGCACTGCAGGGATTTTATGATTCTGTGAATTCAAATTCTCAAACTGTTCATGATGGGATTTGAATTTAATGACCTGTGTATTCTCTGGTAACTAGTTCAGTAACATAACCATTAAACTAAAGCCAATGCATGAAGAAAGCTTACCTGCTTGGAGATGCTGGTAAAGTTTAGATCACTGACACCAGTGTTCAGAAAGTCTTTCACAGTCTTCTTGCCCTTTTTATCCAGTAACACAATCCCCGACAAATTGACATCCAACTTATCAAATTCGCTGGAAATGTCTCCTGTGTACTGAGAAAAATTAAAACAATATTTTATTATTTTAATTTAAATAGTTGTGCGAGTTACTTGAATTCAACAAAAGCAAAGCCATCATGAAACAAGATAATCTGATAGGTCGGATCCATTCCTCCCAAAGTTAATGTACACTCTCTCTCTCCATCATGGAATCTCCCCACCTATTTAACTTTCTCTGACTGTCCAAGTCGAAATCAAACTCTGTTGACAACTAAATTGTTGTACCTTCTGGTGTTTTATATGTCTGGGTACAAAGTTTCAACAGTCACCTTCCAATAGTACCAACTTCCGTTTGTCAAATGCCTCTAGCATGTTCAAAGGTCGCAGGGAACATTGCAGGAGTAATATCAGACATAAATCTCCTCTCAGGAAATTTTAGAACAGGTGAGAAAATACTTGGGGCGGAATTTTCTCAAAAATTGGCAGAGGGTCCGGCTCAGTCAGAAAACCGGCCTCACACTTTCAGGCCCTGCCCTTTGGCATTGTGTTTTAACCCCCATAAGGACCAGGGGGAAACAATCATTGATCTCCCTGTGGGACTCATGGAATGCGAGCTCCCTCGGTAAGGGGGCGGAGGCGAGTGCGTTAAGGCAGCGATAAAAGCAGACCCAACTCAGGGCCTGGTGAGATCTACCCTCCCAGCCCGGTCTGCACTGGGAGTGAGATGCCGCACGAAGCCTGTAATTGTAAATATGTAAATAAGTTCACCATTGTTCAGAACAGCAATCAGGAATGAAGACCCAGCCTGCTTCATCTGATCTACCAAGTGGAGCCCTAACCGTGATTAATTAACATCACACAGCTACTAATGTCTCCAGGTTTGTTCACCATTCCAAGCAGCCACACCTGCCCACTGCATGTTGGGGTACTTTAAATATTGAAGAGAGGGAGTTTATACAGCCTGCAGAAGGTTGTGGATGGTTCATCGCTGAATATATTTGAGACTGGGATAGACAGACTCAGGGAATCTGGGGATATGGGGGGAGTGGGCAGGAAAATGGAGCTGAGGCAGAAGATCATCCATGGTTGGTTTGAATGGCAGAGTAGATTAAGGGGCTGATAATCTACTCCTGCTAGTTCCTACACTCTGATGTTCAAAGGGTAGCTCCACCTTCCTGATGACAAAGCCCAAACTCAGACAACATCCCATAGTTTACAGAAACTATTGCCAATGGATATCAGACAAAATTCAGAATTAACCAAATGTTATTGAAACACCAAATGTGGCAAACGCCCAATCTGGGGTCCATTGGTTACTGACGTACCTTATTCAGGTTCAAATGTTCATCCAGGTTGAACGTCTGGGCCAGGTTTAGGACTTTCCATACAGACATGTTCTTCTGGCAGTGGCTGTGTACAGAAACGGAGTCGTAGAGTCATAGAGGTCCACAGCACATCTGTGCTGGTCAAAAGCAACCACCTAACTGTTCTAATCCCATTTTCCAGCGCTTGACCCAGTCTTGTATACCCTGGCATCTAAATACTTCTTAAATGTTATGAGGATCTCCGCCTCCACCACCCTTTCAGGCAGCGAGTTCCAGACTCCCACCCCCCTCTGGGTGAAAAGGTTTTTCCTCACATCCCCTCTAAACCTCCTGCCCCTCACCTTAAATCTCTGCCCCCTGGTCATTGATCCCGTCACCAAGGGGAAAGGTTCCTGTCTGCTCTATCTAGGCCCCTCATAATTTTAGACATCTCAATCATGTCTCACCCCCTCGGTCTCCTCTGCTCCAAGGAAAATAACTCCAGTATATCGGATCTCTCTTCATAACTAAAACTCTCCAGCCCAGGCAACATCCTGGTAAATCTCCTCTGCGCCCTTTCCAGTGCTCTCACACCCCTCCTATAATGTGGATTCCACAACTGCACACAATAATAACAATCTAAAAATCTTCATTTGTATCACAAGTAGGCTTACATTAACACTGCAATGAAGTTACTGTGAAAATCCCCTAGTTGCCACACTCCGGCACCTGTTCAGGTACACAGAGGGAGAATTCAGAATGTCCAATTCACCTAACAGGCACGTCTTTCTTGTGGGAGGAAACCGGAGCACCCGGAGGAAACCCACGCAGACATGGGGAGAACGTGCAGACTCCACACAGACAGTGACCCAAGCCGGGAATCGAACCCGGGTCCCTGGCGCTGTGAAGCAACAGTGCAAACCTTACTGTAGCTGTGGCCTACCCAATGTTTTATAATTTCCAGCATAACCTCTCTGCTCTTAAACTCGATGCCTCGGCTAATAAAGGCAAGTATACCATATGCTTTCCTAATCACCCTATTCACCTGCTCTGCTACCTTAAGGGACTGGTGTACATGCACACCAAGATCCCTATGATCCTTGGTGCTTCCCAGGGTCCTGCTGTTTATCCTGTACCCCCTTGCCTTGTTTGTCCTGCCCAAGTGCATCACCTCACAGTTATCCGGATTGAATTCCATTTGCCACTGATTAGCCCATCTGACCAGCCTGTCTATACCCTCCTGAAATCTAAGGCTATCCACCTCACTATTACCATCCTACCAATTTTGCTCTGGTTTCCACCCACAAGTTCCAAAAGACGTGCTTGTTAGGTGAATTGGACATTCTGAATTCTTCCTCAGTGTACCCGAACAGGCGCCGGAATTTGGCGACCAAGGGATTTTCACAGTAACTTTACTGCGGACTTGTGTGACTGTCTGTGTGGAGTTTGCACGTTCTCCCCGTATCTGCGTGGGCTTCCTCCGGGTATTCCAGTTTCCTCCCACAGTCCAATGATGAGCAGGTTATGTGGATTGGCCATGATAAATTGCCCTTCGTGTCCAATGGTTGGGTGGGGATACAGGGCTAGAGCGGGTCCTGGGCCTCGGTTGGGCACTCTTTCGAAAGGTCGGTACAGACTCGATGGGCTGAATGACAAGGCGGTTATCATCTTCTTCATCTATATAAACTTCTTTTAATTCCACAGCTTTTCTCAAACAATTTCACTCAAAACTGGAGAATCTTCCTTTTCAGCTTTTGGATATGAAGTGGTATCAAATAAATGTGACCCCCATTTTGCTGGACTTAACCAATTCCGTCAACTCATCCACCACTCTGAAGTCACCCTTCCATTCCATGCATTCCCACCCTGTATATTTTACTCCTCCAATTCCAACCCCATCCCTTTTTTGCCATCCTTATCACTCCCATTAATCCCATCCCATGCCTCACAGGAGCAATCTCTCCAGGTCAGGGTAACTGTGTTGCTGGGATTCCCTTACCTTCTGCTATTTTTCTCTCCACAGGTCACCCCCCAGCCCAATGCCTCGACGATCAGCAGCTGGAGGAGCCGGGCATCATCCAGTGCTCCACAAGCTCCAGGTGCCCCTGCGTGTGCCAGGCACTGCCCAAAATAACAAACCCACTAACAGACACGCCCTTTAAACTGGCAAGTCAAAACAATCCAGACAGACAGGAGCTGAGTATTATTGTCGCAGATTTATCTGGGATGTGAAGTGAGAGCCCAACATTTGGGCTACTAACAGCCCAACATTTGGGCTGTTAGTAGCGGGGGGGGGGGGGGGGGGGGGGTCTGTTCACTGAAACCCCACAGTTCCAGAATCATTTGAACTCTCTCCAGTGTAGCAATCAGAACTTCACATAAAAGTGGGCATCCATCATCCTATGGTCCCAGTAACATCACAGCAAGAACAGGGCAGGAATTCTAATTCTAAGTAGATTGGTGGCCTGCACCCTTTATAAACCCCAGAAGCTCAGATGCTGCTCCAGCGATTATTATGAAGGAGTGTTTACTTACTTGTAAACACTGCTAATGGTCAGGTTGGTATTCTGCAATCCAAGGGACTGTGCCAGGTTTAAGTTATCAGTCAGCCCCGAGCTTTCAATGACCTGCAACACAAAATAAGAGTATGCATGTATCAGCTCCAGTACTGCTCACTCGGAATCTTGTGCCTGTCTCAAAATCAGCTCCTGCACGCTGTGCTGTATGCAGCAAGGTGAAGAAATTGTTTTGCTTCTTCCTGCCAATCCTGTTTCACCATCCTGATTATTAATGCCCCTCATTACCCCCTACCCCTCCCTCCCCTCCCCTCCCTGATCCCTTTATTGGCCAACTCTCAGATTAATGAGCTGCTCTTTAATCCGGTTCGACAACACTGTCGCCTTGTGGTCAGAGTAAATACTGGAAGTGAATGGCAGCGAGTGAGGATAAAACTTTTAGTGATGGTGTGGAATGGACAATATTGAGGAAGGTGTCCATCACGTTCAATTAATCAGAATTGAAATTCAAGCAAAGTGTACAAAAAACAGTCAATAATTCCAGCTGGTTTTACACCAATGACAGAGATTAAATTGATTGCAAGGAATGTACAAAATAAAAAGGGGCAGCACGGTAGCATTGTGGATAGCACAATTGCTTCACAGCTCCAGGGTCCCAGGTTCGATTCCGGCTTGGGTCACCGTCTGTGCGGAGTTTGCACATCCTCCCCGTGTGTGCGTGGGTTTCCTCCGGTTGCTCCGGTTTCCTCCCACAGTCCAAAGATGTGCAGGTTAGGTGGATTGGCCATGATAAATTGTCCTTAGTGTCCAAAATTGCCCTTAGTGTTGGGTGGGGTTACTGGGTTATGGGGATAGGGTGGAGGTGTTGACCTTGGGTAGGCTGCTCTTTCCAAGAGCCGGTGCAGACTCGATGGGCCGAATGGCCTCCTTCTGCACTGTAAATTCTATGATTCTATGATCTGGTAATGCTGAAATTGCACAGGGTCTAGTTCCTTATGCAGGCTGGTAAGATATCTGTATCCCGTCCTTATACAGGCTGGTAAGATATCTGTATCCCGTACCTATGCAGGCTGGTAAGATATCTGTATCCCGTCCTTATGCAGGCTGGTAAGATATCTGTATCCCGTACCTATGCAGGCTGGTAAGATATCTGTATCCCGTCCTTATACAGGCTGGTAAGATATCTGTATCCCTCTATCCAATGGCACATTCTATATTGTTTGAGTATTGCAGTTGATTAATCACTAAGAAATGATCAAATCTGGCATCTGATATTCAAATATCTCAAATTACTTTCCATCTGGGGCTGACATTTATCCAGTGGCAGGAGGGTCAATAATCAGAAACAATGTATTGACGGTGATTGACAGAAGGGCCAGAGATGACACGGGGAAACTTTCAGTTGTTGCGATCGGGAATGCATTGCCTTAAAAGGACAATAGAAGCAGATTCAATAGTGACTTTCACAAGGAAATGGGATAAATACTTGACAGGAAGAAATTTTCCTGGGTTATGGGTGAAGAGCAGTAAGTGGAATTAACTGGATTACCAGTACAGGCGGGATGGGCTTAATGGCTTCCTCCTGTCATTCTGTACTACCTGTCATTCTGTACCACCTGTCATTCTGTACCGCCTGTCATTCTGTACTACCTGTCATTCTGTACCACCTGTCATTCTGTACCACCTGTCATTCTGTACCACCTGTCATTCTGTACCACCTGTCATTCTGTACTACCTGTCATTCTGTACCACCTGTCATTCTGCACCACCTGTCATTCTGTACCACCTGTCATTCTGTACCACCTGTCATTCTGTACTACCTGTCATTCTGTGCCACCTGTCATTCTGTACTGCCTGTCATTCTGTACTACCTGTCATTCTGTACTACCTGTCATTCTGTGCCACCTGTCATTCTGTACTACCTGTCATTCTGTACTGCCTGTCATTCTGTACTACCTGTCATTCTGTACTACCTGTCATTCTGTACCACCTGTCATTCTGTACTGCCTGTCATTCTGTACCACCTGTCATTCTGTACTACCTGTCATTCTGTGCCACCTGTCATTCTGTACTACCTGTCATTCTGTACCACCTGTCATTCTGTACTGCCTGTCATTCTGTACCACCTGTCATTCTGTACTACCTGTCATTCTGTGCCACCTGTCATTCTGTACCACCTGTCATTCTGTACTGCCTGTCATTCTGTACCACCTGTCATTCTGTACCACCTGTCATTCTCTACTACCTGTCATTCTGTACTACCTGTCATTCTGTACTGCCTGTCATTCTGTACTACCTGTCATTCTGTACCACCTGTCATTCTGTACTGCCTGTCATTCTGTACCACCTGTCATTCTGTACTACCTGTCATTCTGTGCCACCTGTCATTCTGTACCACCTGTCATTCTGTACTGCCTGTCATTCCGTACTACCTGTCATTCTGTACTACCTGTCATTCTGTACCACCTGTCATTCTGTACTACCTGTCATTCTGTGCCACCTGTCATTCTGTACCACCTGTCATTCTGTACTGCCTGTCATTCTGTACCACCTGTCATTCTGTACCACCTGTCATTCTGTACTACCTGTCATTCTGTACTACCTGTCATTCTGTACTGCCTGTCATTCTGTACTACCTGTCATTCTGTACCACCTGACATTCTGTACTGCCTGTCATTCTGTACCACCTGTCATTCTGTACTACCTGTCATTCTGTACCACCTGTCATTCTGTGCCACCTGTCATTCTGTACTACCTGTCATTCTGTACCACCTGTCATTCTGTACTACCTGTCATTCTATACCACCTGTCATTCTGTACTACCTGTCATTCTGTACCACCTGTCATTCTGTACTACCTGTCATTCTGTACCACCTGTCATTCTGTACCACCTGTCATTCTGTACCACCTGTCATTCTGTACTACCTGTCATTCTGTACCACCTGTCATTCTGTACTACCTGTCATTCTGTACCACCTGTCATTCTGTACTACCTGTCATTCTGTACCACCTGTCATTCTGTACTACCTGTCATTCTGTACCACCTGTCATTCTGTACTACCTGTCATTCTGTACCACCTGTCATTCTGTACTGCCTGTCATTCTGTACTACCTGTCATTCTGTACTACCTGTCATTCTGTGCCACCTGTCATTCTGTACTACCTGTCATTCTGTACTACCTGTCATTCTGTACTACCTGTCATTCTGTACCACCTGTCATTCTGTACTGCCTGTCATTCTGTACCACCTGTCATTCTGTACTACCTGTCATTCTGTGCCACCTGTCATTCTGTACTACCTGTCATTCTGTACCACCTGTCATTCTGTACTGCCTGTCATTCTGTACCACCTGTCATTCTGTACTACCTGTCATTCTGTGCCACCTGTCATTCTGTACCACCTGTCATTCTGTACTGCCTGTCATTCTGTACCACCTGTCATTCTGTACCACCTGTCATTCTGTACTACCTGTCATTCTGTACTACCTGTCATTCTGTACTACCTGTCATTCTGTACCACCTGTCATTCTGTACTGCCTGTCATTCTGTACCACCTGTCATTCTGTACTACCTGTCATTCTGTGCCACCTGTCATTCTGTACCACCTGTCATTCTGTACTGCCTGTCATTCTGTACTACCTGTCATTCTGTACCACCTGTCATTCTGTACTACCTGTCATTCTGTGCCACCTGTCATTCTGTACCACCTGTCATTCTGTACTGCCTGTCATTCTGTACCACCTGTCATTCTGTACCACCTGTCATTCTGTACTACCTGTCATTCTGTACTACCTGTCATTCTGTACTGCCTGTCATTCTGTACTACCTGTCATTCTGTACCACCTGTCATTCTGTACTGCCTGTCATTCTGTACCACCTGTCATTCTGTACTACCTGTCATTCTGTGCCACCTGTCATTCTATACCAACTGTCATTCTGTACTGCCTGTCATTCTGTACCACCTGTCATTCTGTACTGCCTGTCATTCTGTACCACCTGTCATTCTGTACCACCTGTCATTCTGTACTACCTGTCATTCTGTACTACCTGTCATTCTGTACTACCTGTCATTCTGTACCACCTGTCATTCTGTACTGCCTGTCATTCTGTACCACCTGTCATTCTGTACTACCTGTCATTCTGTGCCACCTGTCATTCTGTACCACCTGTCATTCTGTACTGCCTGTCATTCTGTACTACCTGTCATTCTGTACTACCTGTCATTCTGTACCACCTGTCATTCTGTACTACCTGTCATTCTGTGCCACCTGTCATTCTGTACCACCTGTCATTCTGTACTGCCTGTCATTCTGTACCACCTGTCATTCTGTACCACCTGTCATTCTGTACTACCTGTCATTCTGTACTACCTGTCATTCTGTACTGCCTGTCATTCTGTACTACCTGTCATTCTGTACCACCTGTCATTCTGTACCGCCTGTCATTCTGTACCACCTGTCATTCTGTACTACCAGTCATTCTGTGCCACCTGTCATTCTATACCAACTGTCATTCTGTACTGCCTGTCATTCTGTACTACCTGTCATTCTGTACCACCTGTCATTCTGTACCACCTGTCATTCTGTACTACCTGTCATTCTGTACTACCTGTCATTCTGTACCACCTGTCATTCTGTACTGCCTGTCATTCTGTACCACCTGTCATTCTGTACTACCTGTCATTCTGTGCCACCTGTCATTCTGTACCACCTGTCATTCTGTACCACCTGTCATTCTGTACCACCTGTCATTCTGTACTACCTGTCATTCTGTACCACCTGTCATTCTGTACTGCCTGTCATTCTGTGCCACCTGTCATTCTGTACCACCTGTCATTCTGTGCCTCCTGTCATTCTGTACCACCTGTCATTCTGTACCACCTGTCATTCTGTACCACCTGTCATTCTGTACTACCTGTCATTCTGTACTACCTGTCATTCTGTACTGCCTGTCATTCTGTACCACCTGTCATTCTGTACTACCTGTCATTCTGTGCCACCTGTCATTCTGTACCACCTGTCATTCTGTACCACCTGTCATTCTGTACCACCTGTCATTCTGTACCACCTGTCATTCTGTACTACCTGTCATTCTGTACTACCTGTCATTCTGTACTACGTGACATTCTGTACTACCTGTCATTCTGTACCACCTGTCATACTGTACTACCTGTCATTCTGTACTATCTGTCACTCTGTACCACCTGTCATTCTGTACCACCTGTCATTCTGTACCGCCTGTCATTCTGTACTGCCTGTCATTCTGTACCACCTGTCATTCTGTGCCACCTGTCATTCTGTGCCACCTGTCATTCTGGACCACCTGTCATTCTGTGCCACCTGTCAATCTGTGCCACCTGTCATTCTGTACTACCTGTCATTCTGTACTACCTGTCATTCTGTGCCACCTGTCATTCTGTGCCACCTGTCATTCTGGACCACCTGTCATTCTGTACCACCTGTCATTCTGTACCACCTGTCATTCTGTACCGCCTGTCATTCTGTGCTACCTGTCATTCTGTGCCACCTGTCATTCTGTACCACCTGTCATTCTGTACCACCTGTCATTCTGTACTACATGACATTCTGTACTGTCATTCTGTACCACCTGTCATTCTGTACTACCTGTCATTCTGTACTACCTGTCATTCTGTACTACCTGTCATTCTGTACCACCTGTCATTCTGTACTGCCTGTCATTCTGTACTGCCTATCATTCTGTACCACCTGTCATTCTGTACCGCCTGTCATTCTGTACTGCCTGTCATTCTGTACCACCTGTCATTCTGTACTACCTGTCATTCTGTACCACCTGTCATTCTGTGCTACCTGCCATTCTGTACTACCTGTCATTCTGTACCACCTGTCATTCTGTGCCACCTGTCATTCTGTGCCACCTGTCATTCTGTGCCACCTGTCATTCTGTACCACCTGTCATTCTGTACCACCTGTCATTCTGTGCTACCTGCCATACTGTACTACCTGTCATTCTGTACCACCTGTCATTCTGTACCACCTGTCATTCTGTGCCACCTGTCATTCTGTACCGCCTGTCATTCTGTACCGCCTGTCATTCTGTACCACCTGTCATTCTGTGCCACCTGTCATTCTGTACTACCTGTCATTCTGTGCCACCTGTCATTCTGTGCCACCTGTCATTCTGTGCCACCTGTCATTCTGTACCGCCTGTCATTCTGTACCGCCTGTCATTCTGTACCACCTGTCATTCTGTGCCACCTGTCATTCTGTACTACCTGTCATTCTGTACCACCTGTCATTCTGTGCCACCTGTCATTCTGTACCGCCTGTCATTCTGTACCGCCTGTCATTCTGTACCACCTGTCATTCTGTGCCACCTGTCATTCTGTACTACCTGTCATTCTGTGCCACCTGTCATTCTGTGCCACCTGTCATTCTGGACCACCTGTCATTCTGTGCCACCTGTCATTCTGTGCCACCTGTCATTCTGTACCACCTGTAATTCTGTACTACCTGTCATTCTGTACTACCTCTCATTCTGTGCCACCTGTCATTCTGGACCACCTGTCATTCTGTGCCACCTGTCATTCTGTGCCACCTGTCATTCTGTACCGCCTGTCATTCTGTACCACCTGTCATTCTGTGCCACCTGTCATTCTGTACTACCTGTCATTCTGTGCCACCTGTCATTCTGTGCCACCTGTCATTCTGGACCACCTGTCATTCTGTGCCACCTGTCATTCTGTGCCACCTGTCATTCTGTACCACCTGTAATTCTGTACTACCTGTCATTCTGTACTACCTCTCATTCTGTACCACCTGTCATTCTGTACCACCTGTCATTCTGTACCACCTGTCATTCTGTGCCTCCTGTCATTCTGTACTACCTGTCATTCTGTGCCACCTGTCATTCTGTGCCACCTGTCAATCTGTGCCACCTGTCATTCTGTGCCACCTGTCATTCTGTACCACCTGTAATTCTGTACTACCTGTCATTCTGTACTACCTCTCATTCTGTACCACCTGTCATTCTGTACCACCTGTCATTCTGTACCACCTGTCATTCTGTGCCACCTGTCATTCTGTACCACCTGTAATTCTGTACTACCTGTCATTCTGTACTACCTCTCATTCTGCACCACCTGTGTAGAAGCCAGGTATTTCGAATACAACTAGTATAGGTAAACGATAGCTGTTTAAGCATAAATGTTGAGCCCCAGTTTTAAATACCCATTTATACAGCATAATTCTCTTTTACTGAGGTCCGTTGTTCTGGCAAATGCATATTTTCAAAGACAGTGTGACATTAAAACAGCACAGTTGCAAAGCAATTTGACACTGCTTGTGCTAATTGTCAAGGCCAAGGGCTGAATACATAGCAACATGAAGGCACCATTGTTCACAATGCAGATAACAGTTGGGTCAGAAAAGCTGATGTTGCACATTGAAGATGGGTGGCTTGCCATCAAATCAAATGTGTTTGAGTCTAACCCAAACCAATTAGGATTATATTGGGGTGTGATTAGATGACTTAAGACAGATATGAAAGTGTATAACTGAAAAGTTTCCGCCCGCCATTTTAGTGTGTTGTCTGTAGTGTATTGTCTTTGAAAGTGTATTGTCTTTGTGTTTATGTCTTTTGGGGGTTCTGTCAGTTTAACAGGCTGTGTCAGTGATGTTAGTCCACTTTTGACTTTGAGTTTGAGTTTAGCTGAAGATTAGCTTTCTCTCTCTCTTTATGTTTCATTGCCAGACTTTGACCTTTTAAAAGTTACTTTCGAGCTGTCTGCCTAAGCAAAGAAAGATAATGTCTGTAATTCTCTGAAAGCTTCGAATTGTCTACGAATTGCCTTTTAAATGACTTTCAAATTGTAATCAAGCGACTACAAATAAAACAATTCTTTTTGGCACCTGAGAAGTTTATACTGCAAATTTCTGCTGAGTTCCAGTATTCGCAAAGTGCTACTGATAACTGAATAGCAGAGATGATATAAATTCCTTCAACTATACACAATCGAATAATACAAGGAATCGAACAACTTAACACAGTCTACAAATATTACAAATCTTACAACTTGTCGTATTGCGCCAGGACTTGATACATCAACTAAGCTTCCCCCAAACTTGGCGTAGTTCGACAGGTTAAGATCCCCATAAATTATTAGATTCCTATAATTTCTGTACTACCTGTCATTCTGTGCCACCTGTCATTCTGTGCCACCTGTCATTCTGTACCGCCTGTCATTCTGTGCCACCTGTCATTCTGTGCCACCTGTCATTCTGTACCACCTGTCATTCTGTACCACCTGTCATTCTGTACTACCTGTCATTCTGTACCACCTGTCATTCTGTACCACCTGTCATTCTGTACCGCCTGTCATTCTGTACCACCTGTCATTCTGTACCGCCTGTCATTCTGTACCACCTGTCATTCTGTACCGCCTGTCATTCTGTACCGCCTGTCATTCTGTACCGACTGTCATTCTGTACCACCTGTCATTCTGTACCGCCTGTCATTCTGTACCACCTGTCATTCTGTGCCACCTGTCATTCTGTACTACCTGTCATTCTGTGCCACCTGTCATTCTGTGCCACCTGTCATTCTGGACCACCTGTCATTCTGTGCCACCTGTCATTCTGTGCCACCTGTCATTCTGTGCTACCTGTCATTCTGTACTACCTGTCATTCTGTACTACCTCTCATTCTGCACCACCTGTGTAGAAGCCAGGTATTTCGAATACAACTAGTATAGGTAAAAAATAGCTGTTTAAGCATAAATGTTGAGCCCCAGTTTTAAATACCCATTTATACAGCATAATTCACTTTTACTGAAGTCCGTTGTTCTGGCAAATGCATATTTTCAAAGACAGTGTGACATTAAAACAGCACAGTTGCAAAACAATTTGACACTGCTTGTGCTAATTGTCAAGGCCAAGGGCTGAATACACAGCAACATGAAGGCACCATTGTTCACAATGCAGATAACAGCTGGGTCAGAAAAGCTGATGTTGCAAATTGAAGATGGACGGCTTGCCATCAAATCAAATGTGTTTGAGTCTAACCCAAACCAATTAGGATTATATTGGGGTGTGATTAGATGACTTAAGACAGATATGAAAGTGTATAACTGAAAAGTTTCCGCCCGCCATTTTAGTGTGTTGTCTGTAGTGTATTGTCTTTGAAAGTGTATTGTCTTTGTGTTTATGTCTTTTGGGGGTTCTGTCAGTTTAACAGTCTGTGTCAGTGATGTTAGTCCACTTTTGACTTTGAGTTTGAGTTTAGCTGAAGATTAGCTTTCTCTCTCCCTTCATGTTTCATTGCCAGACTTTGACCTTTTAAAAGTTACTTTCGAGCTGTCTGCCTAAGCAAAGAAAGATAATGTCTGTAATTCTCTGAAAGCTTCGAATTGTCTACGAATTGCCTTTTAAATGACTTTCAAATTGTAATCAAGCGACTACAAATAAAACAATTCTTTTTGGCACTTGAGAAGTTTATACTGCAAATTTCTGCTGAGTTCCAGTATTCGCAAAGTGCTACTGATAACTGAATAGCAGAGATGATATAAATTCCTTCAACTATACACAATCGAATAATACAAGGAATCGAACAACTTAACACAGTCTACAAATATTACAAATCTTACAACTTGTCGTATTGCGCCAGGACTTGATTCATCAACTAAGCTTCCCCCAAACTTGGCGTAGTTCGACAGGTTAAGATCCCCATAAATTATTAGATTCCTATAATTTCTGTACTACCTGTCATTCTGTACTACCTGTCATTCTGTACCACCTGTCATTCTGTACCGCCTGTCATTCTGTACCGCCTGTCATTCTGTGCCACCTGTCATTCTGTACTACCTGTCATTCTGTGCCACCTGTCATTCTGTGCCACCTGTCATTCTGTACCGCCTGTCATTCTGTGCCACCTGCCATTCTGTGCCACCTGTCATTCTGTACCACCTGTCATTCTGTACCACCTGTCATTCTGTGCTACCTGTCATTCGGTACCACCTGTCATTCTGTACTACCTGTCATTCTGTACCACCTATCATTCTGTACCACCTGTCATTCTGTACCGCCTGTCATTCTGTACCACCTGTCATTCTGTGCCACCTGTCATTCTGTGCCACCTGTCATTCTGTGCCACCTGTCATTCTGTACCACCTGTCATTCTGTGCCACCTGTCATTCTGTACCAGCTGTCATTCTGTACCGCCTGTCATTCTGTACCACCTGTCATTCTGTACCGCCTGTCATTCTGTACCACCTGTCATTCTGTGCCACCTGTCATTCTGTACTACCTGTCATTCTGTGCCACCTGTCATTCTGTGCCACCTGCCATTCTGTGCCACCTGTCATTCTGTGCCACCTGTCATTCTGTACCACCTGTCATTCTGTGCTACCTGTCATTCTGTACTACCTGTCATTCTGTACTACCTCTCATTCTGTACCACCTGTCATTCTGTACCACCTGTCATTCTGTACCGCCTGTCATTCTGTACCACCTGTCATTCTGTACCACCAGCAGCCTTGCAATACAGGACCCATCTTGTGTCTCAAATTCCGCTTGCATAAAGTGGAAGTCTTACGGCTCAGCAGCTCCCCTGCCCCTGAGCCCCAAGATCCTGGTTCAAGTCCCACTGCAGGAGTTAAAGACCACAGAAAGGGAGTGATGCGGTTGATGGTTAAACTTTAGCGTCACTGGGCCAGTGTTTATTGCCCATCCCTAATTGCCCTTGAGAAGGTGGTGGTGAGCTACCCTCTTGAGCCGCTGCAGTCCCTGTGGTGTAGGTACACCCAGAGTGCTGTTAGGGGGTGGAGCCCCAGGATTGCGACAGTGAGAGAACCATGCTATCTTTCCACCTCAGGACGGTGTGTGATTGGAGGGGAACCTGGGGCTGGTGGAGGCTGGGAATGTGATAAATTGGAGATGAAGGGATAGAAACAATAAGGGATTAGAGGTGGAGGACCACTGGCAGTGGATAGATAGAAATGAAAAGTAGAAACAGTGATAGACAGAAGTTGAGCATTTTGAAGGCAGTAGCTAGCACCAGTAAGAGTCAAGGCCGACTACCTCAAGCAGCCCATATGCTTGACAACAATATCAACACATAGAAACACACACAGGCATTACCTGAAAAAGTTCACCATTGTACCAGGGCTTGCAAACCAGTGAATATACATTTCCACCCACAATAAACATGATAAAGACAAGAAGTATCAAGATCCACGAGAAGGCGAAACTGAAGCCGACTCCCCTGTTGGAGCAGAGCGATGAGTTAGTGAGTAAAATTTAACAACATTTGATCAAACACTCCCTGGCTGGAGATTAAACAGAATAGTCCCATAATCCTGAATCTTTCCTCTGCTCCCTGTCACTGGTTGTCCATTCATTGCCTCTCTCTCACTCGGTGCTCTGATCGTATGTTTAACCGGTGCAATTTCTGAGACGCGAGGCTGTTTCAACAGTTTCCCTTGTTGCCATTATCTGCGTCTTTCATGGTGGGCTGGCGGGGGGGGGGGGGGAGTGGTGGGTGGACATTCAAGTGTTCCCTCACCACTCTTCCATCTACACCCCTTATCCTTAAACAATGAAGAGTGTTGTTTACTGTCACAGCATCACAACTTTATTTGCCACAGCGACAATCTTTATGGCCTCCTTCTGTGCGACCGTGCTGCCCAGTTCTGTAGCGGCTGAGATGAAACTGATCTCTTCATTTAGGTGCATCGTGGTCAGTAGAGGAACAATATTGGCCCGGGCTTTGCAGCTAGAATGACGGTGCAAATGTCAGAGTTGGCCATCACAGCTCCACCAAAACTGCAGCTTCTGGAGTCTTCACATGTGCAGAATAACATGGAAATCCAGAGGTTACATAGAACATAGAACGATACAGCGCAGTACAGGCCCTTCGGCCCACGATGTTGCACCGAAACAAAAGCCATCTAACCTACATTATGCCATTATCATCCATATGTTTATCCAATAAACTTTTAAATGCCCTCAATGTTGGCGAGTTCACTACTGTAGCAGGTAGGGCATTCCACGGCCTCACTACTCTTTGCGTAAAGAACCTACCTCTGACCTCTGTCCTATATCTATTACCCCTCAGTTTAAAGCTATGTCCCCTCGTGCCAGCCATGTCCATCCGCGGGAGAAGGCTCTCACTGTCCACCCTATCCAACCCCCTGATCATTTTGTATGCCTCTATTAAGTCTCCTCTTAACTTTCTTCTCTCCAACAAAAACAACCTCAAGTCCATCAGCCTTTCCTCATAAGATTTTCCCTCCATACCAGGCAACATCCTGGTAAATCTCCTCTGCACCCGCTCCAAAGCCTCCACGTCCTTCCTATAATGCAGTGACCAGAACTGTACGCAATACTCCAAATGCGGTCGTACCAGAGTTCTGTACAGCTGCAACATGACCTCCTGACTCCGGAACTCAATCCCTCTACCAATAAAGGCCAACACTCCATAGGCCTTCTTCACAACCCTATCAACCTGGGTGGCAACTTTCAGGGATCTATGTACATGGACACCTAGATCCCTCTGCTCATCCACACGTCCAAGAACTTTACCATTAGCCAAATATTCCGCATTCCTGTTATTCCTTCCAAAGTGAATCACCTCACACTTCTCTACATTAAACTCCATTTGCCACCTCTCAGCCCAGCTCTGCAGCTTATCTATGTCCCTCTGTAACCTGCTACATCCTTCCACACTGTCGACAACACCACCGACTTTAGTGTCATCTGCAAATTTACTCACCCACCCTTCTGCGCCTTCCTCTAGGTCATTGATAAAAATGACAAACAGCAACGGCCCCAGAACAGATCCTTGTGGTACTCCACTTGTGACTGAACTCCATTCTGAACATATCCCATCAACCACCACCCTCTGTCGTCTTTCAGCTAGCCAATTTCTGATCCACATCTCTAAATCACCCTCAATCCCCAGCCTCCGTATTTTCTGCAATAGCCTACCGTGGGGAACCTTATCAAACGCTTTGCTGAAATCCATATACACCACATCAACTGCTCTACCCTCGTCTACCTGTTCAGTCACCTTCTCAAAGAACTCGATAAGGTTTGTGAGGCATGACCTACCCTTCACAAAGCCATGCTGACTATCCCTGATCATATTATTCCTATCTAGATGATTATAAATCTTGTCTCTTATAGAAGACTCCCAACAGTGTGACCTCTCCTTTCATGTTTCTAACCTCAGCCCATACTAACTCGGAAGATGAGTCCCCACCTAGCATCCTCTCCGCCACCGTAATACTGCTCTCGACTAGCAGCGCCACACCTCCCCCTCTTTTGCCTCCTTCTCTGAGCTTACTAAAACACCTAAACCCCGGAACCTGCAACATCCATTCCTGTCCCTGCTCTATCCATGTCTCCGAAATGGCCACAACATCGAAGTCCCAGGTACCAACCCATGCTGCCAGTTCCCCTACCTTATTTCGTATACTCCTGGCATTGAAGTAGACACACTTCAAACCACCTACCTGAACACTGGCCCCCTCCTGCAACGTCAAATCTGTGCTCCTGACCTCTATACTCTCATTCTCCCTTACCCTAAAACTACAATCCAGGTTCCCATGCCCCTGCTGCATTAGTTTAAACCACCCCCCCCCCCAAAGAGCACTAACAAATCTCCCCCCCAGGATATTTGTGCCCCTCAGGTTGCTGTCAGTGATTTTATACTTCCCTCTAGGGTGCGCTGTTGAGGTTCTCCATTCGTTAATTAATTAGATATCACTGAACCGACATTTCTATGTTGTTAGACTTGCTGTAAAAAAAACCCTGAAAAGTTTCACCTTGTTGAATGAGGTAGAATTGATTTTTAACAGGCATATTGCTAAGCACCCTCGCTGGCCATGAACATAATATTTCAATATTTGAAATATTGATTTCAATATTTTTGGAATGTCAAATAGCAATCTTCATATATTTGTTATGTATATTTTTAAAAGTTTATTTATAACATTTTGGCTTCTTTGTCAAGCTATAATCATAACCAGTTATTTTAGTGAGAAATTAAATTCAAAGTGAAGGATAATCAGTGCTTTTAACTTCCTGCGTTGCAGTCTATGAGAATACTTCAACTTGATTGGCAGCTTACTCTCCTTGCTGACATCACTGCTATTGGATACCTTAAGATGCCATTGACTTGGTGTCCAATTCAAACTGACATTGGGAAAGGGGAAATGCACAGTGCAGAGATCGCGAGATCCTTGTGAGCAGCTTTCTTTAGGGCCAGTGGCGAGTATCATCACTTTATTATTGATCACACTTTCTGGGACATTGGCTCGAGCAGTTGAGGACAGGCTGGGATCTGGGCCCTGGAGATGGAAGGTCATCATCCTGAAAGACTATCACCCATTCATAACTTAGCAGCTTTATTGGTATATATGAGGTGAGAACAATTTATAAAGTCTGCTTCTTCTGCACTTGGATAGTGCCAGCTTGGTGTAGGATCAGCAACAGAAACTAGCATTTATGTTGCACCTTTAATGTGACAGAGTGTCCCATGGTGCTTCAGGAGAGTGACCAAGCAACACTAATTTTGACACAGAGTCCCAGAAGGGGACAATGGGTTGAATTTTACAGAGTGGAGGGCAGGGGTTAGGGATTGGGCTTCATTGCTTCCTGGAAGAAATGTTGGACGCCATCAACCCACATACAGCAAGGCCACCCAGAAGCAATAACACTCTCTGCGGGAGGCAGGAAGAATGAGGCCCCCACACCTCAGCCACACTCTCGGGAGCTGCTGGTCAGTCAGATTGGCCGTAGCAGCTGTAGCAGTCCCAACAGTGCCAGAACTCAATAGTGGGCATGGCCAAGACTGCAAACAGGCTCAAGACAGAAGAGGACATCAATCCCGGAGAGAGGTAAGTCAGGGGTATTGGATGGGGAGGAATCGGGGAGCGGGAGGGTGGGGCAGTAAGGGGATGGGTGAGGTTTAGAGGCTAGGCCTCTAAAGGGAGCATATCATCATGGGGTTGGTGGGTGGGGTTAGGCGGCAGGGTGATGCATATAGTGCATCCCAAATACAATACACCCATTCCTCCTTGCCTTTGAAGCGGGGGGGGGGATGAGGGGCAGAGGTGGGGTGGACAGGAAGGTGGACATATTTTACACGTCCCTCCCATCTGCTGAAAACACGCTGGTGTGGGGGAATGGGGGAATGAGTGGGCATAAACCCAGCCCATTATCACAGATAACGGCAACAAGGGAATTATTGAAAGCGCCTCATGTCTTAGATGTTGCACCAGTCAAACATGTGATCAGAGCACCATGTGAGAGGGAGGCAATGATGGGATACCCAGTGACAGGAAGCAGAGGAGAGAAAGGTTCAGGAATACTGGGACATCTCCTCCCAGCTGGAATTTCGTTCTTACTCAACCTCAGGATGTTGGAGTTGTTGGAAAAATGGGCGAGACACAGCATGTCCAACATGCCCTCACAGCTGGACATACCAAATCCCCCTGGCATTATTTTAAACAACAGGGGAGATCTTTTCCATGTCCAGGGTCAATATTTATCGCTCACCCAAACATCAATGGATGAACAAGCCATTCATCTCTGTGCTGCCTGTTAGATGCTGAAGTGTCCAGATTGGCTCCTAGGTTTGCATATATTGTAAGAAGTCTTACAACACCAGGTTAAAGTCCAACAGGTTTGTTTCAAACACTAGCTTTCGGAGCACTGCTCCTTCCTCAGTGCTCCGAAAGCTAGTGTTTGAAACAACCCTGTTGGACTTTAACCTGGTGTTGCAAGACTTCTTACTGTACTCACCCCAGTCCAACGCCGGCATCTCCACATCATATATATATTGTCTGCAAGGAGCTGTGAAGCATGTTTGGAGATACTGGGGGCACAGCAAGTGCAAATCGCGAGATTCTCCGACCCTCGCCGGGGGCTGGCGTGAATCCCGCTCCCGGCAGTTGCCGAATTCTCCGGCACCGGATATTCGGCGGGGGCGGGAATCGCGCCACGCCGGTTGGCGGCCCCTTCCTCCCGCGATTCTCCGGCCCGGATGGGCCGAAGTCCCGCTGCTAAAATGCCTGTCCCCGCCGGCGTGGATTAAACCACCTACCTTACCGGCGGGACAAGGCGGCGCGGGCGGGCTCCGGGGTCCTGGGGGGGGCGATCTGGTCCCGAGGGGTACCCCCACGATGGCCTGGCCCGCGATCAGGGCCCACCGATCCGCGGGCGGGTCTGTGCCTTTTGTGGCAATCTTTTCCTTCCGCCTTCGCCACGGTCTCCACCATGGCGGAGGCGGAAGAGACTCCCTCCACTGCGCATGCGCGGGAATGCCGTCAGCGGCCGCTAACGCTCCCGCGCATGCGCCGCCCGGAGATGTCATTTCCGCGCCAGCTGGCGGGGCACTAAAGGCCTTTCCGCCGGCTGGCGGGGCGGAAATTAGTCCGGCGCGGGCCTAGCCCCTTAAGGTTGGGGCTCGGCCCCCCAAAATGCGGAGCATTCCACACCTTTGGGGCGGCGCGATGCCCGACTGATTTGCGCCGTTTTGGGTGCCAGTCGGTGGACATTGCGCCGATACCGGAGAATTTCGCCCAAAGCTATTCTACAATCTCAAATAAAACAAATTTAAAAATTTCTGTTTCCTCTTACACCATGAAAAGTCTCCCTCCGTTATTGGACAGCGAGCTTCTTTCAGTCGGATCCACGTTGGGTTTGAGGCACATTGTTCCCAGTAGAAGTCCCAGATAATTACACAGAACAACCAGGAGAATTATACAGGACAGGACAATCCCAACTATCCACCTGAAATTCAACAACAGCAGAGACATCCAAACAAATTCAAACATTTATATCGAGCAATACAACCTGCCATCAAAAATATCGCATGTGGAATGTCAAAAAGTGTTACAGTGAGGGGTGTGGGGTATATCAGAGTGTTACAGTGAGGGGTGTGGGATATATCAGAATGTTACAGTGAGGGGTGTGGGGTATATCAGAGTGTTACAGTGAGGGGTGTGGGGTGTATCAGAGTGTTACAGTGAGGGGTGTGGGATATATCAGAATGTTACAGTGAGGGGTGTGGGGTATATCAGTGTGTTACAGTGAGGGGTGTGGGATATATCAGAGTGTTACAGTGAGGGGTGTGGGGTATATCAGAGTGTTACAGTGAGGAGTGTGGGGTATATCAGAGTGTTACAGTGAGGGGTGTGGGGTATATCAGAGTGTTACAGTGAGGGGTGTGGGATATATCAGAATGTTACAGTGAGGGGTGTGGGGTATATCAGTGTGTTACAGTGAGGGGTGTGGGATATATCAGAGTGTTACAGTGAGGGGTGTGGGGTATATCAGTGTGTTACAGTGAGGGGTGTGGGATATATCAGAGTGTTACAGTGAGGGGTGTGGGGTATATCAGAGTGTTACAGTGAGGGATGTGGGATATATCAGTGTTACAGTGAGGGGTGTGGGGTATATCAGAGTGTTACAGTGAGAGGTGTGGGTTTTATCAGTGTTACAGTGAGGGGTGTGGGGTATATCAGAGTGCTACAGTGAGGGGTGTGGGGTATATCAGAGTGTTACAGTGAGGGGTGTGGGGTATATCAGTGTTACAGTGAGGGGTGTGGGGTATATCAGAGTGTTACAGTGAGAGGTGTGGGATATATCAGTGTTACAGTGAGGGGTGTGGGGTATATCAGAGTGTTACAGTGAGGGGTGTGGGGTATATCAGTGTTACAGTGAGGGGTGTGGGGTATATCAGAGTGTTACAGTGAGGGGTGTGGGATATATCAGTGTTACAGTGAGGGGTGTGGGGTATATCAGAGTGTTACCGTGAGGGGTGTGGGGTATATCAGTGTTACAGTGAGGGGTGTGGGGTATATCAGAGTGTTACAGTGAGGGGTGTGGGATGTATCAGAGTGTCACAGTGAGTGGTGTGGGATATATCAGTGTTACAGTGAGGGGTGTGGGGTATATCAGAGTGTTACAGTGAGGGGTGTGGGGTATATCAGAGTGTTACAGTGAGGGGTGTGGGGTATATCAGAGTGTTACAGTGAGGGGTGTGGGATATATCAGAGTATTACAGTGAGGGATGTGGGGTATATCAGAGTGTTACAGTGAGGGGTGTGGGGTATATCAGTGTTACAGTGAGGGGTGTGGGATGTATCAGAGTGTTACAGTGAGGGGTGTGGGATATATCAGAGTATTACAGTGAGGGGTGTGGGATATATCAGTGTTACAGTGAGGGGTGTGGGGTATATCAGAGTGTTACAGTGAGGGGTGTGGGGTATATCAGAGTGTTACAGTGAGGGGTGTGGGGTATATCAGAGTGTTACAGTGAGGGGTGTGGGATGTATCAGAGAGTCACAGTGAGGGGTGTGGGATATATCAGTGTGACAGTGAGGGGTGTGGGGTATATCAGAGTGTTACAGTGAGGGGTGTGGGGTATATCAGAGTGTTACAGTGAGGGGTGTGGGGTATATCAGAGTGTTACAGTGAGGGGTGTGGGGTATATCAGTGTTACAGTGAGGGGTGTGGGGTATATCAGAGTGTTACAGTGAGAGGTGTGGGATATATCAGTGTTACAGTGAGGGGTGTGGGGTATATCAGAGTGTTACAGTGAGGGGTGTGGGGTATATCAGAGTGTTACAGTGAGGGGTGTGGGGTATATCAGAGTGTTTCAGTGAGGGATGTGGGGTATATCAGAGTGTTACAGTGAGGGGTGTGGGGTATATCAGTGTGTTACAGTGAGGGGTGTGGGGTATATCAGAGTGTTACAGTGAGGGGTGTGGGATATATCAGAGTGTCACAGTGAGGGGTGTGGGGTATATCAGAGTGTTACAGTGAGGGGTGTGGGGTATATCAGAGTGTTTCAGTGAGGGATGTGGGGTATATCAGACTGTCACAGTGAGGGGTGTGGGGTAAATCAGAGTGTTACAGTGAGGGGTGTGGGGTATATCAGAGTGTTACTGTGAGGTGTGTGGGGTATATCAGAGTGTTACAGTGAGGGGTGTGGGGTATATCAATGTGTTACAGTGAGGGGTGTGGGGTATATCAGTGTTACAGTGAGGGGTGTGGGGTATATCAGAGTGTTACAGTGAGGGGTGTGGGATATATCAGAATGTTACAGTAAGGGGTGTGGGGTATATCAGAGTGTTACAGTGAGGAGTGTGGGGTATATCAGAGTGTTACAGTGAGGGGTGTGGGATATATAAGAGTGTTACAGTGAGGGGTGTGGGGTATATCAGAGTGTTACAGTGAGGGGTGTGGGGTATATCAGTGTTACAGTGAGGTGTGTGGGGTATATCAGTGTTACAGTGAGGTGTGTGGGGTATATCAGTGTTACAGTGAGGGGTGTGGGGTATATCAGAGTGTTACAGTGAGGGGTGTGGGGTATATCAGAGTGTTACAGTGAGGGGTGTGGAGTATATCAGAGTGTTACAGTGAGGGGTGTGGGGTATATCATAGTGTTACAGTGAGGGGTGTGGGGTATATCAATGTGTTACAGTGAGGGGTGTGGGGTATATCAGAGTGTTACAGTGAGGGGTGTGGGGTATATCAGAGTGTTACAGTGAGGGCTGTGGGGTTATCAGTGTTACAGTGAGGGGTGTGGGATATATCAATGTGTTACAGTGAGGGGTGTGGGGTATATCAGAGTGTTACAGTGAGGGGTGTGGGGTATATCAGAGTGTTACAGTGAGGGGTGTGGGGTATATCAGAGTGTTACAGTGAGGGGTGTGGGATATATCAGAGTGTTACAGTGAGGGATGTGGGATATATCAGTGTTACAGTGAGGGGTGTGGGGTATATCAGAGTGTTACAGTGAGGGGTGTGGGGTATATCAGAGTGTTACAGTGAGGGCTGTGGGGTTATTAGTGTTACAGTGAGGGGTGTGGGATATATCAATGTGTTACAGTGAGGGGTGTGGGGTATATCAGAGTGTTACAGTGAGGGGTGTGGGGTATATCAGAGTGTTACAGTGAGGGGTGTGGGTATACCAGAGGGTTACAGTGAGGGGGTGTGGGGTATATCAGTGTGTTACAGTGAGGGGTGTGGGGTATATCAGAGTGTTACAGTGAGGGGTGTGGGATATATCAGAGTGTTACAGTGAGGGGTGTGGGGTATATCAGTGTGTTACAGTGAGGGGTGTGGAGTATATCACAGTGTTACAGTGAGGGGTGTGGGATATATCAGTGTTACAGTGAGGGGTGTGGGGTATATCAGAGTGTTACAGTGAGGGGTGTGGGGTATATCAGAGTGTTACAGTGAGGGGTGTGGGGTATATCAGTGTTACAGTGAGGGGTGTGGGGTATATCAGAGTGTTACAGTGAGGGGTGTGGGATATATCAGTGTTATAGTGAGGGGTGTCGGGTATATCAGTGTGTTACAGTGAGGGGTGTGGGATATATCAGTGTTACAGTGAGGGGTGTGGGGTATATCAGTGTGTTACAGTGAGGGGTGTGGGATATATCAGTGTTACAGTGAGGGGTGTGGGGTATATCAGAGTGTTACAGTGAGGGGTGTGGGATATATCAGAGTGTCACAGTGAGGGGTGTGGGATATTAATTTATTGATTGGTTTGATTTATTGTCACGTACCGAGGTATAGTGGAAAGTATTGTTCTGCATATCGTCCATACAGATCATCACATATATGAAATAAAATCATATGACATATGATCAATACACAATGTAAATACATGGACACAGCCAGCGGGTAAAGCACACAAGAGTGTAGTACTACTCAGTAGAGAATATGTGTGAAGAGATCAGTTCATTCCATTAGAGGGTAATTTGGGCATCTGGTAACAGGGAGAAGAAGTTGGTTTTGAATCTGTTAGTGCGTGTTCTCAGACTTTTGTATCTCCTGCCCGTTGGAAGAGGTTGGAAGAAAGAATAACCCGAGTGGGAGAGATCTGTGATTATGCTGCCCGCTTTCCCAAGGCAGCGGGCGGTGGAGACAGAGTCAATGGATGGGAGGCAGGTTTGTGTGATGGACTGGGCGGTGTTCACGACTCTCTGTAGTTTCTTACGGTCTTGGCCCAAGCAATTGCCGTACCAGGCTGTGATGCAGCCAGATAGGATGCTTTCTATGGTGCATCTATAAAAATTGGTATATATCAGTGTGTTACAACGAGGGGTGTGGGATATATCAGTGTTACAGTGAGGGGAGTGGGATAAATCAAAGTGCTCCAATGAGGTGTGTCGGGTGTATCTGAATGTTACAATGAGTTGTGTGGGGCATAATTTGTTTTGCAGGGAGGGGTGGGCTATATTATTGTCATAGTCAGGGGTTTAGCTGGAATTGAGTGTTATAATGATGGGTGTGTGTTATATCAGATATACTTCTCTGCCACTCCTTTCCCCTCTTACCTGTACTTATCGCCCTGCTGGACCTGTGGGAGGTGTATATAAATTGGGGCAGTGATGTTGTCTATCATGTCAATCACTGAATTTATTGAGGATAATATCGGAAAATCCTTTGTGACATTTGTTATTTGCACTTGAACGTCCTTGATGCTCTTCTTCATTTCTGTGTCAATGTAAAAATAAGATAAAAAGTATTTGTACAAAATTATGTTGTTTTAAACCTCTTAAAGCTAGTCGGCAAAAATGAATCAGAACAACAGATGGGATGTTCGCCTGTCTGTCAATGGAATGCGAAGGGGGGGGAATGGCTCCAATTGTACACAGCTTTAGCCAGACCCCTGGCAGCATGTTTCATGCTGGCAGGGGAGGCCCGCCATTGGCTGAGGATGAAATCACCTGACCCTGATCCCGCCATTGTCAATGGGGATTCCCTGCGGGGTTTCCATTGTATGTCCCCCCCACCACCACAAAACCAGCGGCAGGGGTTCATTGTCAACAGGACAAAAATGATCCCGCTGGCAGGTCTGGAAAACTCTGGACCCCACCTGAAGCAATTCTGGGCAACATGCCACAGGGAGGCTTTCTGGGCCTTGGAAGATTCAGCACAGAATGAGACCAGGTTAAAGAGTTACATTTTGAGGATGGCTTCCATAATCCCAGCTGGATTGTCGGAGGGGAGGGGATGGGGGGGGGGGGGGGGGGGGGCGTTGCGGGGGGGGGGGGGGGTTAAATCAAGGTGCCACACAGAGCTTTGTTGAGGTGGATAGAGGAAAACAATTGCCTTTGTTGAGAAAATCCTGAATAAAAGGGTCACAAATTTAAATTGAGATCCAGGCCGCTCAGGACTGAAACCGGTCAGTATACCTTGACACAAAGGGTAATGGAACTAAGGAACTGTCTCCCCACATAGACTGCAGATTCCAGGTCAATTGATCATTTCAAGATTGAGTTTTGTCTCGGCCCATCTTCTGCCCCAAACCCTCATCCTTCCCTTTGACACTGTTCTCTCATACTCTACTTTTTCCCCTCTTTTATTTTTAGTCAACCTTTGCTGGTTTCTATAATCTTCCTAATTTTCTGGCCTGCCATTAATCTTTTCAGCATCTATTCTTCCAATCTGATATTATCCTTAACCTCCTTATGTACTCACAGATAATAATCTTTATTATTGTCATACGTAGGCTCACATTAACACTGCAATGAAGTTACTGTGAAAATCCCCTTGTCGCCACACTCCGGCGCCTGTTCGGGTACACAGAGGGAGAATTCAGAATGTCCAATTCACCCAACAAGCACGTCTTTCGGGACTTGTGGGAGGAGACCGGAACGCCCGGAGGAAACCCACGCAGACACGGGGAGAACGTGCAGACTCCGCACAGACAGTGAATCGAACCTGGGACCCTGGAGCTGTGGGGCAGTGGTGCTAACCACTGTGCTACCGTGCTCTGGTGCATCCTTCTCATTGGATCTTTATTTCTGAACGGAACATATTTTTGGTGAGAATCTCTTTAAATATCTGCCATTGCTTCAGCACCTGCTTTCTTTGAACCTCCCACGTTAGAACATAGAACATAGAACATAGAAAATACAGCACAGAACAGGCCCTTCGGCCCACGATGTTGTGCCGAACCTTTGTCCTAGATTAATCATAGATTATCATTGAATTTACAGTGCAGAAGGAGGCCATTTGGCCCTTTGAGTCTGCACCGGCTCTTGGAAAGAGCACCCCACCCAAACTCAACACCTCCACCCAACACCAAGGGCAATTTGGACATTAAGGGCAATTTATCATTGGCCAATTCACCTAACCCGCACATCTTTGGACTGTGGGAGGAAACCGGAGCACCCGGAGGAAACCCACGCAGACACGGGGAGGACGTGCAGACTCCGCACAGACAATGACCCAAGCCGGAATCGAACCTGGAACCATGGAGCTGTGAAGCAATTGCGCTATCCACAATGCTACCGTGCTGCCCTTAAGAACAAATAAATCTACACTATATCATTTTACCGTCATCCATGTACCTATCCAATAGCTGCTTGAAGGTCCCGAATGTTTCCGACTCAACTACTTCCACAGGCAGTGCATTCCATGCCCCCACTACTCTCTGGGTAAAGAACCTACCTCTGATATCCCTTCTATATCTTCCACCTTTCACCTTAAATTTATGTCCCCTTGTAATGGTGTGTTCCACCTGGGGAAAAAGTCTCTGACTGTCTACTCTATCTATTCCCCTGATCATCTTATAAACCTAATTCAAGTCGCCCCTCATCCTTCTCCGCTCTAATGAGAAAAGGCCTAGCACCCTCAACCTTTCCTCGTAAGACCTACTCTCCATTCCAGGTAACATCCTGGTAAATCTTCTTTGCACCTTTTCCAGAGCTTCCACATCCTTCCTAAAATGAGGCGACCAGAACTGTACACAGTACTCCAAATGTGGCCTTACCAAAGTTTTGTACAGCTGCATCATCACCTCACGGCTCTTAAATTCAATCCCTCTGTTAGTGAACGCGAGCACACCATAGGCCTTCTTCACAGCTCTATCCACTTGAGTGGCAACTTTCAAAGATGTATGAACATAGACCCCAAGATCTCTCTGCTCCTCCACATTGCCAAGAACTCTACCGTTAACCCTGTATTCCGCATTCATATTTGTCCTTCCAAAATGGACAACCTCACACTTTTCAGGGTTAAACTCCATCTGCCACTTCTCAGCCCAGCTCTGCATCCTATCTATGTCTCTTTGCAGCCGACAACAGCCCTCCTTACTATCCACAACTCCACCAATCTTCGTATCGTCTGCAAATTTACTGACCCACCCTTCAACTCCCTCATCCAAGTCATTAATGAAAATCACAAACAGCAGAGGACCCAGAACTGATCCCTGCGGTACGCCACTGGTAACTGGGATCCACGCTGAATATTTGCCATCCACCACCACTCTCTGACTTCTATCGGTTAGCCAGTTCATTATCCAACTGGCCAAATTTCCCACTATCCCATGCCTCCTTACTTTCTGCATAAGCCTACCATGGGGAACTTTATCAAATGCCTTACTAAAATCCATGTACACTACATCCACTGCTTTACCTTCATCCACATGTTAGTGGCTCTGAGAAAACCCACATGCATTACAACTCCCTGGGTATCAAGAATTAATCAATATATTGGGGCTGTGCGTTACTCATGGTACACATGGTACATTGGAGCCACACACTGGCACTGCCCATGGGTCACCAAGGAAGGTGAAATGAAAGTTGAATAGCATTGGCACAGATTTATGCTGTTTTATGCACAGCAACATCAATATGCAGCACAAAAGCTGGTGAGCTTTGTACCCAAAGACTGCACTTACCTGACACAGTGCTGGCTGACTGGTTGACAAGCAGAGCTGGTATGTCATTAAACGCCTTGTAACCCTTTGCAGAAAGAACAACTGTGTTAGGACTGAGACAAGATGTTGAATTACATGGCAGATTATATGGGTTTAGTATTTGTGAATAATGATTGAACGCTGGTTTATTATTGACCTGATGTGGAGATGCCGGCGTTGGACTGGGGTGAGCACAGTAAGAAGTCTTACAACACCAGGTTAAAGTCCAACAGGTTTGTTTCCATGTCACTAGCTTTCGGAGCACTGCTCCTTCCTCAGGTGAATGAAGAGGTATGTTCCAGAAACACATATATAGACAGAGTCAAAGATGCCAGACAATGCTTGGAATGCGAGCATTAGCAGGTGATTAAATCTTTACAGATCCAGAGATGGGGTAACCCCAGGTTAAAGAGGTGTGAATTGTCTCAAGCCAGGACAGTTGGTAGGATTTTGCAGGCCAGATGGTGGGGGATGAATGTAATGTGACATGAATCCCAGGTCCCGGTTGAGGCCGCACTCATGTGTGCGGAACTTGGCTATAAGCTTCTGCTCGGCGATTCTGCGTTGTCGCGCGCCCTGAAGGCCGCCTTGGAGAACGCTTACCCGGAGATCAGAGGCTGAATGCCCTTGACTGCTGAAGTGTTCCCCGACTGGAAGGGAACATTCCTGCCTGGTGATTGTCGCGCGATGTCCGTTCATTCGTTGTCGCAGCGTCTGCATGGTCTCGCCAATGTACCACGCTTCGGGACATCCTTTCCTGCAGCGTATGAGGTAGACAATGTTGGCCGAGTCGCACGAGTATGTACCGCGTACCTGGTGGGTAGTGTTCTCACGTGTAATAGTGGTATCCATGTCAATGATCATGCAGAGATTGCCATGGCAGGGTTGTGTGGTGTCGTGGTCACTGTTCTGAAGGCTGGGTAGTTTGCTGCAAACAATGGTTTGTTTGAGGTTGCGCGGTTGTTTGAAGGCAAGTAGTGGGGGTGTGGGGATGACCTTGGCAAGATGTTCATCTTCATCGATGACATGTTGAAAGCTGTAAAGAAGATGTCGTAGTTTCTCCGCGCCGGGAAAGTACTGGACGACAAAGGGTATTCTGTCGGTTGTGTCCCATGTTTGTCTTCTGAGGAGGTTGGTGCGGTTTTTTGGCGCGTTGGAACTGTCGATCGGTGAGTCGAGCGCCATATCCCGTTCATACGAGGGCATCTTTCAACATCTGTAGATGTCTGTTACATCTGGCCTGCGAAATCCTGCCAACTGTTCTGGCTTGAGACAATTCACACCTCTTTAACCTGGGGTTACCCCATCTCTGGATCTGTAAAGATTTAATCACCTGCTAATGCTCGCATTCCAAGCATTGTCTGGCATCTTTGAATTTGTCTATATATATGTTTCTGGAAACCACCTCTTCATTCACCTGAGGAAGGAGCAGCGCTCCAAAAGCTAGTGACATCGAAACAAACCTGTTGGACTTTAACCTGGTGTTGTAAGACTTCGTACTGTTATTATTGACCAACTGATAACTGGGCGTGGATCACAGGGAGAGATGATGGCATCGCGGTAACATCACTGGAAAAGTAACATCACTGGGGACACAGGTTCAAATCCCACCATGGCATCTGGTAGAATTTAAATCCAATTCATAAAACCTAAGATTGAAATGCCAGTCTTGGTAATGATGGCCAACATTGTCGATTGTTGTAAAAATCCATCAGGTTCACTAATGTCTTTTAGGGAAGGAAATCTGCCGTCCTTACCCGGTCTGGCCTACGTGTGGCTCCAGACCCACAGCGATCTGGTTGACTCTTAACTGCCCCTCTGAAATCGTCCAGCGAAACACCCAGTTCAAGGTCAATTAGGGATGGGCAACAAGTGCTGGCCCAGCCCAGCGACACCCATTTCCCAAGAAGGAACAAAGAAACTAGTGAGTTAATCAATGCCTGAAACAGACTGAGAGTTCATAGAATCACAGTGCAGAAGGAGGCCATTCAGCCCATCGAGTCTGCACTGACCTTCTGAATGAGTACTCCACCCAAGCTAACTCCCCCGCCCTAACCCAATAACCCCTTAACATAACCTACACATTTTTGGGGGACACTAAGGGCAATTTGACATGGCCAATCCAACTAACCCGCACATCTTTGGACTGCGAGAGGAAACCGGAGCACCCGGAGGAAACTCATGCAGACACGGGGAGAACATGCAAGCTCCACACAGACAGTCACCCGATGCTGGAATTGAACCCGAGTCCCTGGCGCGGTGAGGCAGCAGTGCTAACCGCTGTACCACCTAGCCGCCTGATAAAATTCTAAAGTTTTATAGATTGAGCACTGTCTATAATTGAGAATGATAGAAAACGATGATGTTTTCGAGCCTGATTCAGCAGACTCAAGTTGAAGTCTGCTGAACGGCTTGTTTAGTGGCCTGTTTCTTGGCACCTGCAGCGGCGAGAAGCATCTTGCTGTTCTACGGCACTTTGTTGCTTTGTTTGGCCTCGACGAGGAACTCTCCTCGAGCCTACTCTTTGAGTAATTTCCTGCACTGGCGAGAGGAAGTCTACTGGTGGATCGGTGGCCATTTCTAAAGGCAGCCCCCATCTTTCGAACCCCCCCCCCCCCTCAGTGTCCCCACCGTGACCTCAGAACCACCCCACTTCACCCAACTTACCAATTCCGGGGTCCTTGATCTCCCCTTACCCCATCTCTAATGGGCAAGGACCCCTGGGCCAGACCTGGGGCACCTTGACACTGCTATCCTGGCACCCTGGCAGTGTCCCCTCCAGCTTGACACTGCCACCCAGGCACCCTGGCAGTGCCAGGCCAGCAGTTCTAAGGTGTCCAGGTGCCAGGGGAGTGCCAGGGTACCCCCCTGCCCTGTCCACGAGCACCTGAGCACCTGAACTCCCCAGTGAGACCCCCCCCGAGGTGCCATTATGCCTGGTTCGCGACTTTGTAAACCAGTACCTAACGGCGGCGGCTGGTGAGGCCAATGAATCCCGGGCCCGGGTGAATTGGGCGATGCATATTTGAATTAGCCGAATGGGTCATTTAAATATGTGCTCCTGGATCTCGCCCAGCGGGGTCCTGATCGTGACGCACCGCAAGATTTTGTTGGATCTTGTGAGACATTTCGAGCATTTTGAATCTCGATCCAGGCCTCTCGTGAGATTCAACAGCCTCGTCCCGACACCAAGTCAGGCGCGATGAGGCGTCGAATAGCACCCATAGAGAGTAATGGATACTCTATTGTTAGAAAGAATAATAGAAATCAGTCAGTGACACCTGAAAGTGTGCTCTGGGAGGCAACAGAGAAATTGACTCATTTTGTGTTGAATCCTTTGATGATTATTTTCTAATGGATACTTGAGAATGAGTCACTGAGAGAAATTACTGCTTGGAAATGAGTGGAGTTTAAGCAAAAAACAGCTTCTATTATTTATTTTTATATTTTTTCACCCCTAATTGCCTCTTGGCTCCCTGTCAACGTGGTTTCGCTTGGATGAAAAATGCCCCCTAACATTCTTCCAATTCCTAATTTCCTCATCGTTAGCTTGTACTCCTGAGACCTCCACATCTTTCACTTGTGAAGAGTCTCCCGGGGGAATTGTTTAATTAACATACCTTTTAACCTTCAATGTCTGTGAATTAGTTGATATTATGAGCACAGAAAGCTTGGCAAATGTAGTCACAACTAACGTACCATTTGTACAGTGGAATAGAGGTTCGTGTTCGCGATGAGGTTCATGGCCTCTATTTCTGTGTCCATATTGGGAACCTGTTGAAAAAGTAGAAATGATTTGAACACCAGAATTCACATCACATATTAATTTGGTTATTTCAATGGCAGAGTGAAGATGAGATCCCGCATTCCTCAATATGCAACAGGAATTCCTGCTCCAGCAAGGCAGTGAATCCTGGATGGGAGTCCAAGCTTGCTAACACCCCAATCACTCCAATCCCCTGCACTGGGAGCTTGTCATTCACCCAACCTCCCGATGCACCAACCCCTGCCCCACACTAACATCAACCCCAATGTGTTCCTTGTCAAGAAGGAGCGACTGTGGCAGAAGTTGCTGTTGGGTGACATGATCCTGTTGGGTTGCTGGGACTCTGAGCTTGTGGCTGAAGTGTCAACAACATTGATGGAACTGCTGGAGTGAAACCAGTCAACGGACCAGGCTCAATCTCAGACATCTCCTCTTCCTTTCAAAAGACTTGTGGCGTGACTTACCAGTCCCGGCCCGCTCGACTTGGTGTCGTAACGAGGCTGTTAAATCTCACAAGAGGCTTCTCGCAAGATCCGCGATGCTTGAGAAGTATTGCCAGATTCAACCGCACCCCGCGATCTGGATCTCGCCCGCTCTGAGTGAAGTCCAGATTAAATGATCCATTGGACTCATTTAAATAAGCATGTACCGGATTCTCCCTGCACCCGGACTAACTGCCCCCCCCCCCCACCCCACCCCACCCCCCCCCCTTCACCCCCCTCCAGCGAAGCCTCAACCCAGGGCCCTTTCCTACTGGTCCAAACAAACGTGGACCAGGCATAACAGTACTGGAGGTTTCCCAAGCCATTGAAGACCCCTGGGTGGTCAGGGACAGGGCAGGGTGGCACCCTGGCTCTCTCTCTGACACCTGGGTGCATTGGCACTGCCAGCCTGGCACCTTGGCACTGCCACCGTGGCACTAGATGGCAGTGCCTGGGTGTCTGGTGCCAGGGTGGCACTGCCAAGGGTCGGGGCCCTGACATGAAAGGGAAAGTGAGGCAGGACATGAAGGGTGGGGAGGTGAAGGGCAGGTAAGAAGGGGCCTCATAAAGGTTGGGGGGGTGAAGGGTGGGTTTCCTGAAAGGGGAAGCCAGAAGGTGGGGGTGGGGGCATGGGGAGGCCTGTAAAGGGGGTGAGATTCAGCGACCCCATAGCAGGGTGTCCTCACATGAGGGGGGAGGGGTAATGCTCAGGTGTCCGGGGGGTGACATTGTCCATGGATGGGATGTCGGAGACCCTCAAGCTCACTTAGAGATCATGGTACACTTTCAAAATGGCGGCCCCATCTCCAAGCAGCCGGTGTCACCGCCAGTATCAGCTCCTCACTGTTGGAAACATTTCTAAATGTGGGTTAGACCGGGAATAAACTCCCCAAGGCCCACTAAAATTGACAGAAGTGTGGTTGAATATTGGTGTGGATCTCACCCAGAAAGCTGGCGGGAAACATCTGCCAAACCCGCCCAAAATTACACACATTTATTGGTTGAATTCTGTCCTTAGAATCATAGAATCCCTATAATGCAGAAGGAGGCCACTCGGCCCATTGAGTCTGCACCGGCCCTTGGAAAGAGCGCCCTATTTAAGTCCACTCCTCCACCCTATCCCCGTAACCCAACCTAACCTTTTGGACACTAAGGGCAATTTAGCATGGCCAATCCACTAACCTGCACATCTTTGGACTGTGAGAGGAAACCGGAGCACCCGGAGGAAACCCACGCAGACACGGGGAGAACGTGCAAATTCCGCACAGATTGTGACCCGAGCCGGGAATCGAACCTGGGACCCTGGCGCTGTGAGGCAGCAGTGCTAACCACTGTGCCGAGATTCCTGATTCTCCATTCAGGGGCCCACGTGCAGAGAATCGGGACTGGTGTCCACCGGCATTAGGAGCACCCCCTGATATGCCATTCCATGGCCTTTGGAAATTTCTTTTGCGAATCGGGTTTCCCAAGCCATTCCCTGGCACGCCAGGATCCGCATTGCAACTGAGAGGGGCGGGACCCAATCTCTCGGACAGGTCCCATACCTCTGAGATCGGTACGCCGTTTTTAAAGGCTGCTCTGATCTCCATTAGCTGCTGGAGCACCCACTCCACCTGGGTCTTTGGCAGGACACCCCCCACCAATTCACCAGGGTGGCCACCCCTTCCAAACACCCCCTTCAGTGCTGGCCCATTCAGACCCCCCTCATTCCCCCCCCCTCAGGCCCTGCCCCTTGGCAGTGCCAACCTGGCACCTTGCAGTCCGAAGGGTGGCAAGGTGGTAAGTACCATCCCCACAATTGCGGCCAGCGTGCTGAGGAGGGTCCTTCATGGGAGGTGGGAGGAGCTTGTGCCTCGGTGGAGGGGCTCAGGTCAGGGGTTTCCCCTGGGATTGGGCTCCTTTGGCTGCTCTTCCCGCCTGTGGCCTTTCGAACCATTAAACGGCCACTCAGTCTGTATGTAATTCGGGGATAATTGAGAGGTCAGAATTGAAGGAGTGCAGTTATCTCACAGGTTATGAGGCTGGAGGAGGTGCTCAGTGATAGGGATCAGAGGCAGCACATTCTGTACCTTGTTAAAGTTGGAAAGAAGGTGAAGATCTTTCACCAGGTCCTGGTCGTTGACACATTCTGAACTACAATTGTTGAATATGTTGTTGATGTTTTGTCGAATGGCAGTCAGATTCTGCTCGAGGACCTCCTGTTGATGGAGTAGTCTTGCTGCGGTTGAGTTTATGAGCAGCAGTCTGTTATTTATCTCATCGATATCTGTGAATAAAAACAATGACATTGTTATCGAGAGAAAGAATCAGCCAGAACTCTCACAAAACTTCAGAATACTCCGTGTTGGGATCACATTTTACTCCCAATTCTCACCCTTTCTCAAAATATTCCTGGGGTGGGCCGCGTTCTGCGCGCCGGAGGGTGCTAGCCGGTCGGGAGGGGGCGGGGGTGGGGGGGGGGGGCACCCAGACTGCCGGTGCACTCTGGCAGAGCCAGCGGCCGCAGTGTGCGGTCAGTGGGGAGCGCAGCAAGATGGCTACTTTGCAGGCCGCGGCAATGGCGGTCCGTGCTTGGACAACCTGGTCCCGTGGGGGGGGTCACCCCAACGCCACAGCCCACCCCCTGGTCATTCCCCACTGCCGCCCCCCCCCCCCCCCCATTCCCCCAGGCCTGGTGGAGGCCACCCCCACAAGCAGCCCTGCCGGTGGTCGGTGCGGCGGCCCACGGCTGCTCCTGAGCACATCCCACATCCTCTCTCTCCCTCATCGGCCACGGCGCCTGTTTCCCAATATTTAAAACCACAAGTGAACCTCGGTGTCAGTAATGCCCCCTGTCGGGGGAGGAGAACCCCGGAGGTCCCGAAGAATACCGGGTCAGGCCCACTGATGATATGTGAATGGCGTTTCCCGTCCATGCGGAGTGGAACACATTGACACCGCTGTCGAGGCTCTGGAGCATTCTGGTGTGTGCCTGGCACTGGCCATGACTTTGGCCAGTTACAACCGATTATCCGACCAATCGGCATCGGCCGCCGGAGAATCCCACCCTGTGTGTTTTTGAGAACAGTTAGATATAGCACTGGGGCGAAGGGGATCAAAGGATAAGGAGGGAAAGAGAGATTAGGCTATTGAGTTGGATGATCAGCCATGATCATAATGAATGGCGGAGCGGGCTCAAAGGGCCGAATGGCCTCCATCTACTCCTATATTCTATGTTTCTCCCTCATGTTTTTATCGAGATTCCACTGGAATGTTCCCATGTTATTCACTGTAACTGCTCCTTGTGGTATTGAGAGTCACATCGCATTACTCGCAAGTGAAGGGGTTGCTCCTGTTGTGTCAGGAGCCTGAACCCCGACAGTTGGCAGCTCTCTGGTGACCCTGGTAACGCGGCAGGGTGGACGTCAGTATTAATCGGTGAGGCTCCTGAACCACGGGAATGAGTAAAGCCAGATCCGGGGGGGCGGTTTTCAGCCCGCGTTTGTGTTATGTATCATAGCCAACGGCATTCTGTCACATGAATATGTGCTTGGGAGATTCCCCTCACTTCCGCTGTTGACTGTGAGCAGAAGGAAGCCACAAGAGACGAGGAAGGGTGCTGAAGCCAAAGGAGGGAGGTGGGGGGGGGGGGTGGAGGAAGGGGGGGAAAGGGGGGGGAATCATAAACCGATCCAGAGGGCAACAAAATGTACATAGAGTTAGTCAAATGAAGGACAAAATAAACCTCTCCGTAAAATAAAGTAAATTAGCGCGGGCAAGAAAAATGTAATGTATATACACAACAACTGTTTATAAAATGAGAAAAGCCAATAAAAAGATTTTTTTTTTAAATCAACGCTGGCGACAAGGATGTTTTTCCAGTGAAATAGTCAGAAACAAAAAAAACAACTCGGACCTGGACCTCAAGGCGAAGATTGATTTATGGGAGACCATTCCACTATCCATAAATGTGTGGGGGAACTGGCCATCAGCAATAGGGGTTTCGGCCTGGCTAATCACTCAGGGCCCTTCTTAATCTTTTTCTATGCACCTGGGAACCTGGGAGCACTCGAAGGGTAGAAGGCGGGAGAAGAGAAAATCTGTTTCAGCCAGAACCTCAACTGTTGTGCCAGTCGATTTGCAAAATCGGTGGCTGAAGAAATAAAAACCTCTTGGAAAACGAACAGAGGGAGCCAGGAAATAACGGAGGGAGTAAGCTATTAAAAAGCGAGTTATTTATCGAAGCTGGGGAGATTTTCTCCCGCTGTGCGCCTTCGCACGTGGCATTCTACAGCATCGGATCCTCAAACTCGGAGAGGTACCTGCTCTTGGGAAGTAACTGCCCAAAAAGGAAGAATAATGTGATATAAACCAAAAATTAGCAGAATTACAGCGGAAACTTTTGTGATGCAACTGGTTCATTAAACAAAATACTGGAGCGTACATGATTAAACCATGGCCTGTTGTTTTACACCAAAATCCATAGTTGGGTCTCAAATTTACAGTGCAGAAGGAGGCCATTCAGCCCATCGAGTCTGCAGCGGCCCTTGGAAAGAGCACCCTACCCAAGCCCACGCCTCCACCCTTTCCCCATAACCCAATTGAAATTTTGTGTCCTTTTACAGATTAAATTCATCCTCACCCTCCAGTCTACATACATCCCCAGAAGGTGAATTAAGGAATTGGTTTGGAGAGGGATGAAAGATTACGGTTCTGATTGAACTGGAAGAATTCAATGCACATGGGTGGCACTTGCTTCAGGTCATCTGTACCGGCACAGGCCAAGATGTGACATAACAAGAGCAGGGGCCAGACAGGAAAAATTAAACACTCATATCTAAAACAGCCAGCATTCTGTTTTGTTTTCTATTATATATTTCCAGGAAATCTGAGTCACTTCCTTCTAGTCATGATCCTGAATGTACTCACTTTCATTTTCTGCTTGTGATACAGACTGACCTCAACCATAGTGGGCAAGCTGTACTTTCTCGTTTTCAGTAGAAAGCCTGTTGTCTCTCTCTTTTCCAATCTATGCCTTCATTTCCCTCTCTATGTCTGTTGCTTCTTAAGTCTTCTCCATGTCCACTTCTCTTTCTCTCCCTCTCCTCCAGTTATTACCTTGATCTCTACCCCCTCCTTCAGCTATTCCCCAGATATTCCTCCTTTAGTCTATATCCAGATCTCCTTCTCCCCCCTTCCCCCTTCCCGTCATTTTCCAAATCTATCTTTCTCTTTTTAAAAACAATGTATTTCATTCCAAATGTATTTGAAAAATTACAACACAGAAACAATTCGGGAAACAAACTTCCCAACACACAACTATACAGTTCGTACAAATGTTCCCCCTTTTACGCCTTCCTCCTCCCCGCCCCCTGCCGCTCCTCCCGCCTCCGCGATGAACAACTCCTCAAACACGGTCACGAACATCCCCTCCTCGCCTCAAAACCATCCGCTGAACCCTTTAACAAGTATTTGATCTTTTCCAGCTGCAGAAAGTCATAAAAGTCACCCAGCCAGGCCGCTGCCCCCGGTGGTGTTGCTCCCCCCGCCAGGCCGCTACCCCCGGTGGTGTTGCTCCCCCCGCCAGGCCGCTACCCCCGGTGGTGTTGCTCCCCCCGCCAGGCCGCTACCCCCGGTGGTGTTGCTCCCCCAGCCAGGCCGCTGCCCCCGGTGGCATTGCGCACCGCCACTCCAATAAGATTAGTCGCCGGGCAATCAAAGAGGCGACAAATTTATCTTTCTCTGCCCCATTTCTGATCAATAACTTGGTCTTTCTCTCTCCCTTTCAGTCTGTACAACAATAATACCTTCAACATAATAAACTGTAGCCAGGTGCTTCACAGGGGAAGGGCTCAAACAAAGTTTGACACATAACATGTTAAAGGAGAGGGAGAGATATAGAGAGAGAGGAGGGGAATTCCAGAATTTGGAGCCTAAGCAGATAAGGGCCCAGCGACCAATGGTGGAGCAATCAAACTCAGGAATGTTCAAGAGGTGGGAATTGGGAGTGGAAAGATCTCAAAGGTTTGCAGAGCCGGGTGAGGTTGCAAAGAGATAGGAAGGGTCGAGGCCAAGGAGGATTTAAAACAAGGATGAGAACCTTAAAAACTGAGGCAATGCTAATTGCGCCCAGGATGATGAGTGAATGGGGCTGGGTATCACTGAGGACATGGTCAGCAAAAGCTTTGATGAGCTCAAGCTTTCTCTCTCCCCCACCCCATTTCCTGTTATTACCCAGATCACTCCCCCCACCCCCTTTCTTTTTGAATATTGTCATAGGAACACAAACTGCGAGTTCCCCTCCAGGTCACACAACATCCTGACTTGGAACTATATCGCTATTCCTTCGCTGTCGCTGGGTCAAAATCTTGGAACTCTCTCCCTAACAGCACTGTGGGTGTACCTACACCACAGGGACTGCAGCGGTTCATGAAGGCAACTCACCATCGTCTTCTCAAAGAGCAATTAGGGATGGGCAATAAATGCAGGTCCAGCCAGTGAAGCGCAGAACATGTGAACGAAGCAAGAGAGAGAGGTTTCCTCTCTCTGCCTTTTTTCTAAAGATCTCTGTTTACCATTATGTTTATTTTTTGCTCAGCTCTCTAGTCATTATGCTGCCCTCTCCCTCTAAATTTGCCAACCCCTCTCACCACGTCACAGACACGAGCACCTTTAGACCATAACTGCCCACTCTGTCTAACCTTCCGCTTGCTAATACAGCTGCAACGGTTGATCTACTTATTTACCGTCACCATTTTCCCCAGTAGAACATTGAAGGTTTCTCCCATTCTGATTGTTCTGCCTGGTGTGAGCACTATCCTCCAGCACTCCAATCCAATGGCCACAAGCTTCAGTATAACAGATGAGCAGCTAATCTCTGATTTGATGGACCAACTTTAAACAACAACAGCTTTCCCTGTCCTCTGCCAAGACAAGCAGTACTCCCGGATCATCCCGAAGAGCAGAGACAACACCTGCTCTACTGCCGACAATCGCCTTCAACCCCATTTTCCTGCCACTCCCCCCTCACCTGCAAGTGCGAGGAGCCCATGGACCTTTTTGTCACTGAGATCGAAACCATCCACTGAGCTACCTCAGCTGATGCCGGGCCCACACGCCCTCCATTTCCCACCAAGTCAAACCTCATGCCAGTCTCCCCCATGCCTTACACACGCTCTTCTTTGTTGATCGCCATCTCCCCTCAGGACCTCTCCAGGCTATGAAACCCAGCTCCGGCACCCACTCAATCTCCTTTGCTGACCCTGCCCACACGAGCTGGGACTGCCCATCAGCAGCAACTTCTTCCTCCCTTTCAGAGCTGCCATCACCCCACTCCTCAAATCTCACGTTTTTATGCCAACTATTAACCCATTTCCAGCCTCCCTTTGCTCCACACAATCCTTCATCATACAATCAAATCCTCCGATGTCTAAATCTTTCGATCAGATTTCTGCTCGTGTCACAGCCCTAAATCAAAGTTAGAAATGAGATATTTCATGACTCTAACCCTTCAAGTGTCAACTCTATCATTCCCTTCACTGCCGCTCCTCCAGTCTGCAGTTTAGAGATTGCCCTCATTTGGGTTCATTCCTATCCATCCAAACATAGCTAAAAGATCTGCCTGCTCCCACACCATTACCTCTAGAATCCTTCCTTGACCCACTCCTCTTCCTCATACAGCTGGCGACATGAACCACTGACATGGGGTGAGTTTCCATTGGTGCAAAAATAGGAACATTTCAGAATCAAGCCATTCAGCCCCTCGCACTTGCTACCCTATTCCACTCGGTCAGGATGATCTGCAACTTAACGCCATTCTCCTGCCTTTGCTTCATATCCTTTGATATCCCATCTAACAAAACTCCGTGAGCTGGATTCTCTGATTTTGAGGCTATGTCCGGAGGATGTGACTGGTTTTACGATGAAAAGGTTGGTGCCGCCACCGCACTGATGCTCCGACCAGGGAGGTGCCAGCAGCCTCGCCACGTAAAACTCCACGGAATAAACGGCCGTGAGTTGTCGGGTCCGTGGCCGCGCACGCACACAGCGACGACCTGCAGTGGTCGTGCCGTACGACATTGCGGCGACCGTGTGCAGACCCGATCTGCCAGATAGGTGGCGAGGGAGTGACACCCCCTCGCCACCCTCCATCAGTACCCCCAGCCCTCGTTGAAGACCCCCCCCCCCCCCCCCCCCCCCCCCCGCAGGCCAGCAGCACGGCTCCCCAGTCCGCGGCCGCCACACCGGCTTCTCCAAAACTGCGAGCACACGTCTCCCGCATCAGGAATTCGGCCCATAGGGGGCGGAGCATTGGGGGAGGGCCTTCAGGTAATGTCCTGAGGGGCAGAGCATCCAAAAACAGGCGCCGCCCCCAATTCTGTTGTAAACAGGGATTCTCCGCCCGATCACCGGTTACAATATCGGCGTCGAGGACAGAGAATCACGCCCCCCCCCCGCCCCCATATTTTAATAACATCCAGCTTCACCTCTGCACAACTTTGCTAGACCCCTCCCCCACTGCAGCATGACATTGAGTGTTTGAAGACCGCAAACTCCTTCAGTAAGAAACAGTTGGATGGGAGGCTGATCTGTGAGGAGGATGCAGAGCGGGATTTGGACAGGTTGAGTGAGTGGACAAATGCATGGCAGATGCAGTAAAATGTGCATAAATGGGAGGTTATCCACTTTGGTAGCAGTAACAGAAAGGCAGATAATTATCTGAATGGTTATAGAATGAAAGAGGAGAATGTGCAACAAGACCTGGGTATGACACCCTGGGTTAATGCACGGTCAATTCCAGTCCCACAGGCCCCGGAGTCCCAACATAAGTGAATAAACCAATAATTTGTATGTTTTCATGAGATGTTTGAACCTCAATTGTTCCAATGACTTACAGGCACCAAATTTGTAAGTAAAACATTTAAAAAACTGTTTATTTATAATAAGAAAAGAGAAAACATGTAATGGAAACAATAGAACAATGGTCTGTTAATCGAATTATTTCCCAAACACCGTCCCACCCTCCGCCCAGACTTGCATGAGACAGGCACATGGTGGAGGGGGTAGGAAAGATTCAAAATAACAGGGATTAAACTGGACGAGAGAGGAGACTCTTCAATGCTGAAGTAGCAGTCTTTGTAGTCAGTGATCTTCCAAGGATTCAAAGTGTTACAATCATTGGTTGATTTGGATCTTCTTTGTCTCCAACAAGATCTCTCAGGCTTTAAAGCTTCCTCTGGTAAGTTACCTCCCCCTCCACTCATCTGGGCTTTCACAGAAAAGGTTCCCCTCTGTGCAATTCTACCTTGGGTCCACCATGGACCACCAGCCTCACTGAGTCAAAAGGAAGTTCTCACCATGAGAATTTACAAGAGTTTTCCATCCACTCACTCTCAGTGCATTATCAGAGAGAGAAGTTCCAGCCTTTCTGGGAGAGATTTTTAACAGACCTCTGCCCAGCTCCTCCTCTTAATGAAACTGAAATCAGAAATGGAACCCTTCCTCTGCTCCAGAATATTCTGAAAGGTTGTCGCAATCACAATCGAAAACAGAAAATGTCCTGGAGTTTCAGAGGAGGGGATTGGCTGCTATCCAAGTCCATCAAAATGACATCACGAGCTATGCCACAGAGCACACTACATCAAGGGGTGTGCCTGACCAGTTCAAATACCAGCTTGCACCGGGATTGAGCGGGGGCGGGGGGGGGGGGGATTCAGTTCAAACAAAAAGTCTGTAGTTTTAAAAACAGCCAGCAGGACAGGCATTAAAAAAAGAAACCAGGATCAAACAATGATTTAAAAGAGGTTCCTTACAACAGGAAAACTATGTGTATTTTTCCCAGGTGGATAGTGTACCTATCTCAAGTGCAACGAAACCTGAGGTCAGATGCGGTTATGGGGAAGGTCATGGACATGGTCTTGAAAGGTATACCACTGGATAAACAGGGGAGGAATCCAGAATCCAAAGCAAACAGAAGGAATTCTGAATGAATGGTACAAGACAGAGTGCATTAAGGGGAATCCGAATCATCATTCCTCCTTGCTTGTGGAGTCGGACATTGGACCAACTCTACCAAGGACATCCAAGAATCATGCGGATGAAAGAATTCACAAGGAGTTATTTCTGGCGGCCAGGACTAGACTCACAGATTGAATCCCTACAGTGCAGAAGGAGGCCATTCGGCCCATCGGGTCTGACCGGGCCCTTGGAAAGTGCACCCTACCCAAGGCCACGCCTCCACCCTATCCCCGTAACCCAGTCACCCTCCCTAACCTTTTGGACACTAAGGGCAATTTACCACGGCCAATCCACCCAACCCGCACAACTTCGGGACTGTGGGAGGAAACCGGAGCACCCGGAGGAAACCCACGCAGACACGGAGAGAAAGTGCAGACTCCGCACAGTCACCCGAGGCCGGAATTGAACCCAGGTCCGTGGTGCTGTGAGGCAGCAGTGCTAACCAGTGTGCACCGTGCTGCCCGTATATATGTTCTTGTCCGAGTGAATGCACATTCCAAATGGCCCAAAATCATGATGATGAAGCAGACGGAAACGGAAAAGACAATTGGTTATCTGGACGCAGTTTTGCACGGTTTGGCAAAGCGGATTAACGCGTTCGGTCTCCATATTAAGGGGGTCCTGGGGGAGGGGGGGGATGTCCTTGGGGGGGGGTCTCCCCATTAAGGGATTCCCTGTGGGGAAGGGGTCTCGGTGGGGGTCCCTTTAGTTAAGGGGTCTCTGTGGGTGGGTCTCCTATTTTAAGGGGTTTTGGAGGGGGCGGGGAGAATGCGGGGGTGGGGTGTCTGGTAGGGAAGGGAAGGTAGTGCATTGTGGGAGTGGAGGGCGGCCTGCAGGTGGACTCTGGGGGAAACTCCCTTAAGGAGTTACCCCCTGGAGCACCACGACAAGTACAAGTTTGGTGATACCTGTCGTGATCCGCCCCCCTCTGATTCCTGGGCCGGAGGAGCGGAGAATTGCGAGGACCTGGTGCCTGGCCCGCTGAGTGGATGTAAATGAGTCACTGAGACCTGTTTGGATCCATTAGCATCCTCCTGCTGGCCTACGGGTGCGAACCCCGATCCTGCCGCCAACGAGGGTGTGGGGGGGGGGGGGGGGGGGGGGCGGAGTATAGTGATCGGTTCGGCACATGGCGCGAACCTCGATTTCGGCCGGACGCCCGATCTGCATTGCCCTGCCTCCTCGAAAATCCACCCGATACTAAAGAGTCAATAAATGAGACACCTGCCATGTTATTCTCCTCAATAAACACACACCTGTCACCATTACCTTGTGCCAGCTGGAATGCTGAATTCAGCGCAGGGTCGACTGTTTCACCCAGTTTCTGCCTTATTGCAACACCAAGACTTGAACCAATATCTGAAGATGAATCAAAATAATTTAAAATAAGTTTACTCAAAAGATAAAAGCTGCAGCTTGTACATCTCCATGTGGTTAGATTCAACCTGCTATTACCTTGATTCATCTGCCACTGGGCGGTACATCATGGGGCCAGTATACCAGCAGGGGTGTGAAAGGACAGCGCTCCGCCATGCTCCGCCCCTCACCGGTACTGAAATCAGTGAGGGGTTCGCGCCGAGTTGCCGATCGTGAACACCACGGGTCCCGCACCGGCGTCGGCACTTAGCCGCAGAAACGGAGAATTCCGCCCCTTATTTTTAAACAGTGACCCATAATTCCACCTTCCCCCACAAGGAACATCCTCCCCACATCCACCCTGTCAATTCCCCCTGGGATCTTAAACATTTCAAACATGTGGTGGAGTGTCAAATTTTGTCAGATAATGCACCTGTAAACTATCACAATACTGACACCTGGGGAACGCCACTCTTTAACTTTCCTGCAGTCTGAAAAGCAACCATTGATGACCATTATTTAGCCATTTCTGCACCTTTAATCCCATGGAATTTAAATGTTACTAATAAAATTGGTCATCAGGGACATCCCCTGTATTCAAAGATAGTTTTCCATCCAGTCAGGTCTAGCATCAAGGAGCCAACTCTGCCTCATTATGTGTCCCTTTTACCCCTGAGAAAATCCTGAGCTGTAACAGAGTCAGGTGGTTTTGAACTGGACAGAGAGAGCACCCCTCAAATCTTTACCAATCGATGACATCGGTGCTTGTGGACAAATACAAACCATCTCACTGATTCACAGCCATTAGCCAAACTGACATGGGCTGCAATTCTCCAGCTGTTGGAATTCTCTTTTACCCTGCCCACAGCTTTCCCGACGGGGTGGTTTCAATGGAAATCCCATTGACGAGCGATGGGAAGATAGAATCCCGCCGTTAGTGGATGGCCCACCATCGAGAAACACACAGCTAGGGTCACGGAGAATGCCACCCATGGTTTGTGTGTTGGTGATAGCAATCCTGTAAATTAGTCAGAACTATACACTGAGCTTGCACATAAATCAATCCGTCAATCATAAACAATTACTTACTGTCCAGGTTCCCTGTGACACTGTTTATTGGGACTGTACTGGCAACAGTGATGGCTGTAACTTCCTGAAGAAAAATTAGTTCAAAGAAAAATTAGAATCCTAACACACAGAGAAACTTCTGAAAATGGCATCCAGTTCCTGAATACATGTATTCTCTCACTAACCAGGTACCCAGAGTTATATGGATTAAAAAACACACCCAGATTTTGAAATGTATATAATACAAACCCACTTGTTAAACACATAGAGTAACAATTTACATTAATATAGCACATCTAATGTAATAAAATATCTCAAAACACTTCACAAGACCAACATCAATAAAAATATCATTGTGACATTTCTTTGACAGTGAGCTACATAAGATGATCGGACAGGTCACCTAAAGTTTGGTCAAGAGGGTAGGTTTTATCTTCAAGAAGGAGAGACAAAGACGGGGAGGTTTACGGAGGGAATTCCAGAGCTTCTAGCCTTGTCAGCTGAAGACACGGCCACCAATGAGGGAGCGATTAAAATGTGGGATGCACAAGAGGCTGAAATTATCATAGAATCATATAGAATCATAGAACTTACAGTGCAGAAGGAGGCCATTTGGCCCATCGAGTCTGCACCGGCCCTTGGAAAGAGCACCACACCTAAGCCCACACCTCCACCCAATCCCCGTAAACCAGTAACCCCACCTAACCTAAGGGCAATTTAGCACGGCCAATACACCTAACCTGCACATCTTTCGATTGTGGGAGGAAACCGGAGCACCCGGAGGAAACCCATGCAGACACGGGGAGAACGTGCAGACTCCGCACAGACAGTGACCCAAGCCGGGAATCGAAACTGGGACCCTGGAACTGTGAAGCAACTGTGCCAGCCACTGTGCTACCGTGCTGCCCTTCAGTGGAGTGCAGATAACTTCGGGGAGTGTAGGGTTGGAGGAGCTAAAACCAAGGGTGAGGGGGGGGGGCGGAATCTTATTGAAACTTACTGAGATACTGAGAGGCCTGGATAGAGTGGACGTGGAGAGGATGTTTCCATTAGGAGGAAAAACTAGAACCTGAGGGCACAGCCTCAGACTGAAGGGACGATTCCTTAAAACAGAGATGAGGAGGAATTTCTTCAGCCAGAGGGTGGTGAATCTGTGGAACTCTTTGCCGCAGAAGGCTGTGGAGGCCAATTCACTGAGTGTCTTTAAGATAGAGATAGATAGGCTCTTGATTAATAAGGGGATCTGGGGCTATGTGGAGAAGGCAGGAGAATGGGGATGAGAAAAATATCAGCCAGGATTGAATGGCGGAGCAGATTTGATGGGCCGAATGGCCTAATTCTGCTCCTATATCTTATGGCCTTTTGGTCTAATTTAAACGCATGGATGAGAATTTTAAAATGTAAGCATTGTCAGGTGATGCTGCTAAATTCAGCTTAGTGATCACGATTATGCCAATACTTAAGAAAAATTAGATAAATGCTGAAGGAAAGGGGGAATAAAGGGCCATGGGATCAGTGAGGCACATGGGATTAAGATGAAGCTCATGAGGTGGGAACACACCAACATACAGTCATGCGGCTAAAAGTTCTAATTTTGTCAAGTAATTTGTAAACTACATAAACGCGTGTTCATCCACTGTTACACTGCTCGAAGCTTCACTCTCTCCAAATATCATTCACACACTGTGCTGACAAGTTTTGGAAACTATTCGACTGCGGTGGTCATCCAGGACAAGTCACCTATTCCTCCAATTCCAGCAGATATTCCTGCTTGGTAAGCAGGTGTGAAAACCTCTACAGTGCCCTCCTCCCTAACCTCAGGGATCGAGGCTGTCACCTCCCCTGCTCTGCGTGAGATCAACAAATCTAGCACAGACTGGGCACGACACCAGGGAACTTGTACAAGAGCTCAGCTCTTGTTTGGTGCTAACAGTGGAGCCATTCCTGAGAAATGCACCAACGATGGTATATCCCACAAATGTGGGACACCAGTTATGTGTGTTGATGTGTTGGGTGCTCTGGATCCGTGGAACACATACAGGCTACCAACACTTAAAATAGTGCAACACTATTTTATTAAGTTAGAAACCGTTGAACATACTTTCACTGTGGGTTAACACGATGTTAGATTAAACTAAAGACCTATGCCTGTCCGAACCAGTCTATGCACTCAGCACATGGTGAGGATCTGTGCTGTAAGCTGTAAGCTCTGTCCTTGTAGGAGGCTGCATCCCGAATCAGTGGGAATTCTGATGTCCCCTGTCTTTATAGTGAGTGTGCTCTAACTGGTGATTGGCTGCGGTGTTGTGTGTGTTGATTGGTCGTGCTGTGTGTCCATCAGTGTGTGTATATCTGCACCATGATATACTGGTGTATATTATGACATCCCCCCTTTTATAAAAGAATGTATGTGTGTGGCAATAAATAATGTATGGTGAGAATGTTCCTAACTACGTGTGGGGTGCGAAGACATATTTACAGGACTACGTACATGAGAACTAAGCTATTTACATGGGAAGGTGCCTGGTGCAGAGAAGCAGTCTGCAACAAGAATAACGAGATCAACACTATATACAAACCAGGGAAACGATCAAACAAAGCAACAAAACAATTCACAGAGTCTATAAGTCCGCAAAGTTCATAAACTAAGTCTCTGAGGTGGGCGACGAATTCTGGTTGACCGCCTCAAGGGTGGGTCGAGAGCCGCCGGTTCAGGAGCGGGCTGGACTGCATCAGAGTCAGGGGGAGGCAGAGTGACAGGGAGCTCTGCATAGTCCGTGGCAGGGTCAGCAGGAGGGCGAGGCGACACTGGAGGATCACGTGGCGAGCATGGAACGAGACGAAGGGCGCGTCGATTGCGGCGCAGAATAGAGCCATCCGGTAGACGAACCAGGAACGAGCGGGGGGCCACCTGCCGAAGGACAACAGCGGTTGCAGACCAGCCCCCACCTGGAAGATGGACGTGGACATTGTCATCTGGAGCCAGAGCAGGGAGATCAGCTGCATGGGAGTCATGAGCCGCCTTGTGCTGTGCACGAGACAGCTGCATCCGGCGAAGGACCGGAACATGGCCGAGGTCTGGGACATGGATGGACGGCACCGTCGTCCTCAGGGTACGACCCATGAGTAACTGGGCTGGCAACAGGCCAGTGGACAGCGGGGCGGAGCGATAGGCCCGCAAGGCAAGGTAGAAATCGGACCAGGCATCGAGAGCCTTGCATAGGAGCCGTTTGACGATATGTACCCCCTTCTCCGCTTTGCCTTTGGATTGGGGGTACAGGGGACTGGACGTCACATGGGCAAAATTGTACCGCCTGGCAAAGTTGGACCATTCCTGACTGGCGAAGCAGGGGCCATTGTCCGACATAACCGTGAGCGGGATGCCGTGTCGAGCAAAGGTTTCTTTACAGGCACGAATGACTGCAGACGAGGTGATGTCGTGCAACCCTATCACCTCCGGGTAATTCGAAAAGTAGTCCACGATCAGGGCACAGTCTCTACCCAGCGCGTGGAACAGTTCGATGCCCACCTTGGTCCAAGGTGATGTGACCAACTCATGGGGCTGCAGTGGTTGGGCCGGCTGGAAGCGCTGACAAGTGGGGCAGTTGAGCACTGTGTTGGCTATGTCCTCATTAACGCCGGGCCAGTACACTGCCTCTCGGGCCTGTCGGCGGCACTTTTCCACGCCGAGGTGGCCCTCATGTAGTTGTTCCAGGACAAGCTGGCGCATGCTATGCGGGATGACAATGCGGTCCAGTTTTAGAAGAACCCCGTCTACTACCGCCAGATCATCTCTGACATTATAGAACTGAGGGCATTGGGCCTTGAGCCACCCGCCCGTTAGGTGGCGCATGACACGCTGTAGCAAGGGGTCAGCCGCCATCTCATGGCGAATTTGGACGAGACGTTCATCCGTGGCAGGTAGATTGGAGGCCGCGAATGCCACATGGGCGTCAACCTGGCAGACAAATCCCGCTGGGTCACATGGAGTGTTGACTGCCCTGGAGAGAGCATCAGCAATGATGAAGTCTTTGCCTGGGATATAGACCAGCTGGAAGTCGTATCGCCGGAGCTTGAGAAGAATACGCTGGAGACGGGGCGTCATATCGTTCAAGTCTTTCTGTATTATATTGACCAGCGGGCGATGGTCGGTCTCGACGGTGAATTGAGGAAGTCCGTACACATAATCGTGAAACTTGACCACACCGGTCAGAAGGCCCAGGCACTCCTTTTCTATCTGGTCGCGTATCATGGAGTCGGAGGTTGGCTGGTAATTACAGGACTGCGCAAGGATGCGGAGGTGGGTGAGAAAGGACTGGAAAGGTTCATCCTTACCCTGCAAACGCTGTTGGAATACATAGCGCTCGAAACTTTCATTCACCTCTATGCTGCAGTGAGTGTCAAACTTGAGGAGGACCGTCTTGAATTTTGATTTATCTTCACCATCAGCAAAGGTGAGAGAATTGAAAATGTGGATAGCATGTTTCCCGGCCGTGGATAGGAAGAGAGCGGTCTTCCTGGTGTCTGAGGCAGCTTCCGGGTCTGTGGCTTCAAGGTAGAGCTGGAAGCGTTGTTTGAATATCTTCCAGTTGGCCCCCAGGTTACCGGTGATGCGGAGTGGAGGCGGCGGGCGGACGCTGTCCATTTTGCAGGATGACTGTATGCTGGTGGAAGGCAGATCACTTGCAGGTAGGTCTAAGAAGTTCTAATATCCCTCAACTCCGGGTATCATTATGTGTTGGGTGCTCTGGATCCGTGGAACACATACAGGCCACCAACACTTGTAATAGTACAACACTAGTTTATTAAGTTAGAAACTGTTGAACATACTTTCACTGTGGGTTAACACAATGTTAGATTAAACTAAAGACCTATGCCTGTCTGAACCAGTCTATGCACTCAGCACATGGTGTGGATCTGTGCTGTAAGCTGTAAGCTCTGTCCTTGTAGGAGGCTGCATCCCGAATCAGCACGACCTCTGATGCCCCCTGTCTTTATAGTGAGTGTGCTCTAACTGGTGATTGGCTGCGGTGTTGTGTGTGTTGATTGGTCCCACTGTGTGTCCATCAGTGTGTGTCTGCACCATGATATACTGGTGTATATTATGACATGTGTCACATTCTTCTCTGACGTAACACAACAGAGATGGGAAAAACAATATGGGTCCTTTGTTTTGAAGATATGTCTGTATGCAAATAAAGTTAACTGCAAACTAAGTACAAAGGATACACGTGCTTGTACCAACAACCATGTGGATGGACGAAAGAAGCTGGAGTCATTCTCCTTAGAGCGGACAAGGTAAATTATGAAGGGTTTTGAGAATTTATATCAGCAGACATTGTTTCGAACGGCAGGAGGCTTTTTAGATTCATAGACATTTACAGCACAAAAGAGGCCATTCGGCCCTTTGAGCATGCCATGAATAAAGATCTGACTACACAAATCCTATTTTCCAGCCTTTGAGGTTACAGCGCAAGTGAATATCTGAATACTTCTTAAATGTTACTGACTCAACCATCCGTTCAGGCAACGAGTTCCAGACTCACATCATCCTGTGGGTGAAAATGTTTCTCCTCAACTTCCCTCTTAGCTGTCCACATCTTACCTTGAATCTATTTCCCCTGGTTATTGACCCATCGACTATTGGAAAAAGTGCCTTCCTATCCAACCCTTCTGTGCCCTTCATAATGCTATACGCCTCTATCAGTCCCCTCTCAACCTTCGCTGCTCCAAGGAAAACAGCCCCAGCCTATCCAATCTCTCCTCACAGCTCTGACTCTCCAGCCCAGGCAACATCCTGGGGAATCTCCTCTGCACCCTCTCCAGTGCAATCACATCCTTCCTACAAGGTGACACTCAGTACTCCAGTTGTGGCCTAACCAGAATTTTATGCAGTTCCAGCTTGACCTCTCCCTGCTCTTGTATTCGATTCCTCGGTCAATACTTCATTACCTTATCTACCTGCCCTGCCACCTTCAGGGGTCTGTGGATATACACTGCAAGGTCCCTCTGTTCTTCAGTACTTTCCAGGCTCCTACCATTCACAGTGTAATCCTGTGCCTTGTTAGCCTTGCTCTGTGCATGACCTCACAATTATCCGGTTAAATTTCCACTCTGCCCATCAGTCCATTGATATCCTACTACAGTCTATGGCTATCCTCCTCACTATTTACCAGATAGTGCCCCCCTGAACACTGTCTCCCCCCCCCCCACGCCCCCCACCCCCCCGCCACTTTTCCCGTCACCTGCAAACTTCTTGATCACACCCCCTACATTTCAGCCTAATTCATTAATGTACACCACAAATAGCAAGGGCTCCAGATCCGAGCCCTGCGGAACCCCAGTCACAGAAACATCCCTCTACCATCACCCTCTGCTTCCTCCCTCTCGACCACCTCCGGATCCAATGTGCCTCTTTGCCTTGGATCCCGTGGGCCTTTACTTTCTTAACCAGTCTGCCATGAAGGACCTTATCAAAAGCCTTGCTAAAGTCGCAAATGCATTAACCTCATCAACACACCTGGTTATCTCCTCAAACAAATGTATTACATTTGTCAAATATGACCTTCCCTAAATAAATCCATGCTCCCCATCCCTGCTGACAGTGAGGTCAGGGAGCAGAGGACACAGGTTGAAGATAATTAACAAAAGACCCAGATGGAAGAAGAGAATTTCTTTTTCTGCAGAGTTGTTGCAGATCACACTGCCTGAAAGGGTGGTGGGAGCAAATTCAATCATAACCGTCAAAGGGGAACAAGATAAAGGACATTTCGAGGAATGGTTTCCAGGTATTGTGTTAAGAGCAAGGACACTGGGACTAAATAGATCCCTCAAAGGGCACAAATGGCCTCCTGTTGGACTGTACATTTCACTAATTCTGTGCATGGAACTTAGATGAGGGGCGGGATTCTCCGATCCCCCACCGGGTCGGAGAATCGCCGGGGGCTGGCGTGAATCCCGCCCCTTCCGTGTCGCGAATTCTCCACCACCGGAGATTCGGCGGGGGCGGGTATCGCGCCGCGCCGGTCGGCGGGAAACCCCCGGCGATCCCCCGTGGATTGAACCACCTTTGGGACGGTGGGACAAGGCTGCACGGGCGGGCTCCGGGGTCCTGGGGGGGGCGATCTGGCCCCGGGGGGTGCCCCCACGGTGGCCTGGCCCGCGATCAGGGCCCACCGATCCGCGGGCGAGCCTGTGCCGTAGAGGCACTCTTTTCCTTCCGCCTTCGCCATGGTCCCCACCATGGCGGAGGCGGAAGAGACCCCCTCCACTGCGCATGCGCGGGGATGCCATGAGCGGCTGCTGACACTCCCGCGCATGCGCCGCCCGGCAAAATCATTTCTGTGCCAGCTGGCGGGGCACCAAAGGCCTTTCCCGCCAGCCAGCGGGGCAGAGATCAGTCCGGTGCGGGCCTAGCCCCTCAAGGTGAGGGCTCGGCCCTTCAAGATGCGGAGACTTCCGCACCTTTGGGGCGGCGCGATGCCGGACTGATTCGCACCGTTTTTGGCGCCGGTCGGCGGACATCGCACCGATATCGGAGAATCCCGCCCAGTGAATCAATAAAGAAACAGCTTTATGTCAAAGTGGGTTAATGTTTAGGAAGGAATTTCAGATGAAGTATCAACGCTGGGTGAGGCTGTCACAGGCTGAACCATCAGAGCAGAATAAATATTTACAGTTTGGATAGCACGGAAGTAAGTCTTCAGGTTTTCCGAGGTGATTCTCAGCAAGGTGCCACTATCCTGTAACGATCCTGTCACCTTCTCATTGCTGACGAACATGCAGACACTTCCCGCTCTGTTTGTGGAGGGTTGGAGGAACAAAAAACAAAGTGTGATTGGTTCAGCATTTTCAAAAGCCTCTGCTTTTATAGAATCACTTTTCACAATACCAGGACACCCAAAAGAGCTTCAGAGATTATTTTAATACTTCATTTGTTTGAGCAGTAACATATTTTTGCTGTCACAATGAAGGTGAGGCAAATGGCTCTCCATGTTATTGATCTGCAAATGGTACAGTAACTCAGACAAGCGGGAGATGTGTAGCTCAACTCAAAAATCCCAAAGTGTGTTCAGGTTATGCTGCTCCATTTTGTGACAACAAGGGGCCGGGCCGGAGAATCGGCGCAACCGCGCCACGCCGCCCCAACGCCGAGGGTCGGAGAATCGCCGGGGGCTGGCGTGAATCCCGCCCCCGCCGGTTGCCGAATTCTCCGGCACTGGATATTTGCCGGGGGCGGGAATCGTGCCGCGCCGGTAGGCGAGCCCCATCCCGGCGATTCTCCGGGCCAAAGTCCCGCTGCTGGAATGCCAGTCCCTCCGGCAGAATCAAACCACCTCTCTTACCGGCGGGACCAGGCGGCGCGGGCGGGCTCCGAGGTCCTGGGGGGGGCGCGGGGCGATCTGGTCCCGGGGGGGTGCCCCCACGGTGGCCTGGCCCTCGATCGGGGCCCACCGATCCGCGGGCGGGCCTGTGCCGTAGGGGCACTCTTTTCCCTCCGCATCGGCCGCAGCCTTCACCATGGCGCAGGCGGAAGAGACCCCCCCCTGCGCATGTGCGGGGATGACGTCAGCAGCCGCTAACGCTCCCGCGCATGCGCGGACTTCCGCCGGCTGGCAAAGTCCTTTCGCCCCCGCCTGGCGTGGCGGCAAAGGCCTTTCCCGCCGGCCAGCGGCCGCCAACCACTCCGCCGCGGGGCCTAGCCCCTCAAGGTGAGGGCTTGGCCCCTAAAGGTGCGGAGAAATCCCCACCTTTGGGGCGGCCCGATGCCGGAGTGGTTCACGCCACTCCATCCCGCCGGGACCCCCGCCCCGCCGGGTAAGGGAGAATCCCGGCCCAGGTATCTGCAGGTTAGGGACTTTGCGCGAAAGGACTGGAGGGGGCTTCCCTAGATTGCCGGGATACACCCTGCTGGAGCGACTGCTGTTTCCGGATGTGGAAGTGGGGGGGAGATTTGGGGATATATACAAGTGGCTGGGGGAGCAGGGAGGCGAGCGGGTGGTGAAGATCAAGGAGAAATGGGAATTGGAGTTGGGAGGAGATATCAATTGGGGAGTATGGAGTGAGGCACTGCGAAGGGTAAACGGGACCTCCTCTTGTGCAAGGATGAGCCTGATACAGTTTAAGGTGGTGCACAGGGTGCATATGACTCGGGTGAGAATGAGTGGGTTCATTCATGGGGTAGCAGATGAGTGTGGGAGATGTGGGCGGGGCCAGTGAATCACACGCACATGTTTTGGGATTGTGAAAAATTGGGAAGATTCTGGGCGGGAGTGTTCGCGGTCTTAGCCAGGATAGTGGAGGAGGAGGTGGACCCGGACCCTTTGGTGGCGATATTTAGGGTTTCAGAGAAGCCGGAGCTCATGGAGAGGAGGAAGGCCGATGTCTTGGCCTTCGCCTCTCTGATTGCACGGCGACGTATTTTGCTGGAGTGGCGGTCGGCATCACCACCGGGGATAGCGGCTTGGTTGGGTGACCTGTACGACTTCCTACAATTAATGAAGATAAAGTATGAGTTCAGGGGCTCTTGAGGAAAGGTGGGGGATGTTTGTGACCGTGTCATAAGAACATAAGAACTAGGAGCAGGAGTAGGCCATCTGGCCCCTCGAGCCTGCTCCGCCATTCAATGAGATCATGGCTGATCTTTGTGGACTCAGCTCCACTCTCCGGCCCGTACACCATATCCCCGAATCCCTTTATTCTTTAGAAAGGTATCTATCTTTTTCTTAAAAACGTTTAAAGAAGGAGCCTCAACTGCTTCACTGGGCAAGGAATTCCCGAGATTCACAACCCTTTGGGTGAAGAAGTTCCTCCTACACTCCGTCCTAAATCTACTGTCTGAGGAGCTGTTCATTGTAGGGGAAGAGGGAGGGTGAAAAAGGGGAAGTGTCTGTGCAAACTGTGTAGTTGATTGTTGGGAAGTAGGTTTCCCAGGGTGTTTATTCGCTGTAACCTGTTTTGATGCATGTTTGGTATAAAATACATGCCAATTCTACTCAGTCTAAGTACCCGAGTTAACTGCCTTCAGTCAATCTATCTGTCACTGACAATTAACTATTACAAACAGTGTTGTACAATGGCAGGGCAGACTCGAGTGGCATAATTCTGCTCATATGTCTTATGGTCTTATGAAAGTGTAGAGGGAGCTTTAACCAGTATCTAAACCCGTGCTGTACATGGCCTGGGAGTGTTTGATGGGGACATTGTAGAGGGAGCTTTAACCTGTATCTAAACCCGTGCTGTACCTGTCCTGGGAGTGTTTGATGGGGACAGTGTAGAGGGATCTTTACTCTGTATCTAAACCCGTGCTGTACCTGTCCTGGGAGTGTTTGATGGGGACATTGTAGAGGGCGATTTACTCTGTATCTAACCCCGTGCTGTACCTGTCCTGGGAGTGTTTGATGGGGACAGTGTAGAGGGAGCTTTAACCTGCATCTAACCCCGTGCTGTACCTGTCCTGGGAGTGTTTGATGGGGACAGTGTAGAGGGCGATTTACTCTGTATCTAACCCCGTGCTGTACCTGTCCTGGGAGTGTTTGATGGGGACAGTGTAGAGGGAGCTTTAACCTGCATCTAACCCCGTGCTGTACCTGTCCTGGGAGTGTTTCATGGGGACAGTGTAGAGGTAACTTTACTCTGTTTCTAACTCCGTGCTGTACCTGTCCTGGGAGTGTTTGATGGGGACAGTGTAGAGGGAGCTTTAACCTGTATCTAACCCCGTGCTGTACCTGTCCTGGGAATGTTTGATGGGGACAATGCGGAGGGAGCTTTATTCTGTATCTAACCCCGTGCTGTACCTGTCCTGGGAGTGTTTGATGGGGACAGTGTAGAGGGAGCTTTAACCTGTATCTAACAACGTGCTGTACCTGGCCTGGGAGTGTTTGATGGGGACAGTGTAAAGGGAGCTTTAACCTGTATCTAACCCCGTGCTGTACCTGTCCTGGGAGTGTTTGATGGGGATAGTGTAGAGGGAGCTTTACTCTGTATCTAACCCCGTGCTGTACCTGTCCTGGGAGTGTTTGATGGGGACAGTGTGGAGGTAACTTTACTCTGTTTCTAACTCCGTGCTGTACCTGTCCTGGGAGTGTTTGATGGGGACAGTGTAGAGGGAGCTTTAACCTGTATCTAACCCCGTGCTGTACCTGTCCTGGGAATGTTTGATGGGGACAATGCGGAGGGAGCTTTATTCTGTATCTAACCCCGTGCTGTACCTGTCCTGGGTGTGTTTGATGGGGACAGTGTAGAGGGAGCTTTAACCTGTATCTAACTCCGTGCTGTACCTGGCCTGGGAGTGTTTGATGGGGACAGTGTAAAGGGAGCTTTAACCTGTATCTAACCCCGTGCTGTACCTGTCCTGGGAGTGTTTGATGGGGACAGTGTAGAGGGAGCTTTACTCTGTATCTAACCCCGTGCTGTACCTGTCCTGGGAGTGTTTGATGGGGACAGTGTAGAGGGAGCTTTACTCTGTATCTAACCCCGTGCTGTACCTGTCCTGGGAGATTTGATGGGTACAGTGTAGAGGGAGCTTTACTCTGTATCTAATCCCGTGCTGCACCTGTCCTGGGAGTGTTTGATGCGGACAGTGTCGAGGGAGCTTTAACTTGTATCTAACCCCGTGCTGTACCTGTCCTGGGAGTGTTTGATGGGGACAGTGTAGAGGGAGCTTTAACCTTTATCTAACTCCGTGCTGTACCTGTCCTGGGAGTGTTTGATGGGGACAGTGTAGAGGGAGCTTTACTCTGTATCTAACCCCGTGCTGTACCTGCCCTGGGAGTTTTGATGGGGACAGCACAGAGAGAGCTTTACTCTGTACCTAACCCCGTGCTGTACCTGTCCTGGGAGTATTTGATGGGGGACAGTGTAGAGGGATCTTTACTCTGTATCTAGCCCCGTGCTGTACCTGTCCTGGGAGTGTTTGATGGGGACAGTGTAGAGGGAGCTTTAACCTGTATCTAACCCCGTGCTGTACCTGTCCTGGGAGTGTTTGATGGGGACAGTGTAGAGGGAGCTGTACTCTGTATCTAACCCCGTGCTGTACCTATCCTGGGAGTGTTTGATGGGGACAGTGTAGAGGGAGCTTTAACCTGTATCTAACCCTGTGCTGTAGCTGTCCTGGGAGTGTTTGATAGGGACAGTGTGGAGGGAGCTTTACTCTGTATCTAACCCCGTGCTGTACCTGTCCTGGGAGTTTTGATGGGGACAGGATAGAGGGAGCTTTACTCTGTATCTAGCCCCATGCTGTACCTGTCCTGGGAGTGATTGATGGGGACAGTGTAGAGGGAGCTTTAACCTGGTTCTAACCCCGTGCTGTACCTGTCCTGGGAGTGTTTGAAGGGGACAGTGTAGAGGGAGCTATACTCTGTATCTAACCCCGTGCTGTACCTGTCCTGGAAGTGTTTGATGGGGACAGTGTAGAGGGAGCTTTAACCTTTATCTAACTCCGTGCTGTACCTGTCCTGGGAGAGTTTGATGGGGACAGTGTAGAGGGAGCTTTACTCTGTATCTAACCCCGTGCTGTACCTGCCCTGGGAGTTTTGATGGGGACAGCACAGAGGGAGCTTTACTCTGTTTCTAACCCCGTGCTGTACCTGTCCTGGGGGTTTTGATGGGGACAGTATAGAGGGAGCTTTACTCTGTATCTAACCCCATGCTGTACCTGTCCTGGGAGTGTTTGATGGGGACAGTGTAGAGGGAGCTTTAACCTGCATCTAACCCCGTGCTTTACCTGTCCTGGGAGTGTTTGATGGGGACAGTGTAGAGGGATCTTTACTCTGTATCTAACCCCGTGCTGTACCTGTCCTGGGAGTGTTTGATGGGGACAGTGTAGAGGGAGCTTTACTCTGTATCTAACCCCGTGCTGTACCTGCCCTGGGAGTTTTGATGATGACAGCACAGAGGGAGCTTTACTCTGTACCTAACCCCGTGCTGTACCTGTCCTGGGAGTATTTGATGGGGGACAGTGTAGAAGGATCTTTACTCTGTATCTAACGCCGTGCTGTACCTGTCCTGGGAGTGTTTGATGGGGACAGTGTAGAGGGAGCTTTAACCTGTATCTAACCCCGTGCTGTACCTGTCCTGGGAGTGTTTGATGGGGACAGTGCAGAGGGAGCTTTACTCTGTATCTAACCCCGTGCTGTACCTATCCTGGGAGTGTTTGATGGGGACAGTGTAGAGGGAGCTTTACTCTGTATCTAACTCCATGCTGTACCTGTCCTGGGAGTGTTTGCTGGGGACAGTGTAGAGGGAGCTTTAACCTGGTTCTAACCCCGTGCTGTACCTGTCCTGGGAGTGTTAGAAGGGGACAGTGTAGAGGGAGCTTTACTCTGTATCTAACCCTGTGCTGTACCTGTCCTGGAAGTGTTTGATGGGGACAGTGTAGAGGGAGCTTTAACCTTTATCTAACTCCGTGCTGTACCTGTCCTGGGAGAGTTTGATGGGGACAGTGTAGAGGGAGCTTTACTCTGTATCTAACCCCGTGCTGTACCTGCCCTGGGAGTTTTGATGGGGACAGCACAGAGGGAGCTTTACTCTGTATCTAACCCCGTGCTGTACCTGTCCTGGGAGTTTTGATGGGGACAGTATAGAGGGAGCTTTACTCTGTATCTAACCCCATGCTGTACCTGTCCTGGGAGTGTTTGATGGGGACAGTGTAGAGGGAGCTTTAACCTGCATCTAACCCCGTGCTTTACCTGTCCTGGGAGTGTTTGATGGGGACAGTGTAGAGGGATCTTTACTCTGTATCTAACCCCGTGCTGTACCTGTCCTGGGAGTTTTGATGGGGACAGTGTAGAGGGAGTTTTACTCTATATCTAAACCCGTGCTGTACCTGTCCTGGGAGTGTTTGATGGGGACAGTGTAGAGGGAGCTTTACTCTGTATCTAACCCCGTGCGTTTCCTGTCCTGGGAGTGTTTGATGGGGACAGTGTAGAGGGAGCTTTACTCTGTATCTAACCCCGTGCTGTACCTGTCCTGGGAGTGTTTGATGGGGACAGTGTAGAGGGAGCTTTACTCTGTACCTAACCCCGTGCTGTACCTGTCCTGGGAGTGTTTGATGGGGACAACGCAGAGGGAGCTTTACTCTGTATCTAACCCCGTGCTGTACCTGTCCTGGGAGTGTTTGATGGGGACAGTGTAGAGGGAGCTTTACTCTGTATCTAACCCCGTGCTGTACCTGTCCTGGGAGTGTTTGATGGGGACAGTGTAGAGGGAGCTTTACTCTGTACCTAACCCCGTGCTGGACCTGTCCTGGGAGTGTTTGATGGGGACAACGCAGAGGGAGCTTTACTCTGTATCTAACCCTGACAAGTTAGAAAGAGGACACATTCTGATGAAGATTTCTGAAAGTTCAGGACTAGCTAAACAACACTCACAGCATCACTGTTGTAACCAAGAACAAGATGGCTGCCAGGGTCTTCCTCTTGCAGTTTGTCGATTCCGTCTGCTCCTGGTACATCTCCCCTCCACAGTTCCCACAGCACCGACAGCAGCAGAAGCAAAGACCAACCAAGGGCATGAGGATGAAGAAGAGGAGTCCAATGGCTGCACACACGATGAAGCCAACTTCATACCACAAAATCTGGAACGGAGGAGTACATAAACGGAATTATTTGTTTGCCCTGGCACTGGAAGCGGAGGATTCCCTGGGAGTCAGATTGTTGTTTGTCGGTGATTCACAGTGAGTAATTGGGAATCTTCAACCTGTTTAACGTCCTGCCCAATTTTCTTTACAATCTGATTCACGAGGAAACAAAGTGGGGGGAGTGTAAAACTGTCCTTTTGTGATTGTTCCTGCCCAGGATTGAGTTTAAACCCAACCCATGTCTACCCTCATTCATTCTTTTTAAGAACCTCCACGCTATGGAACTCATCAATTCTTTCAGCACATTGCACAGTCTGCAGGGTTTGAAATGTGGCATTATTCTGATTACAACAGCAATAGCATTAATTAACCCCTTATCACCTCTCACAGAAGTGTATATTTGAATTGCTTCAAAGTCGTACCTGTGTTAGGCAGGTGTTTAATGACCATTTGACACACAGAGATGTCCCTCAGTTAAAATGTTCCAATGGGCCTATTGTTTCTGATGGTCTTTGTTAAGGAGAAGCTGTCACCATAAGAGGCCAGTGCCTTCAGCCATTTCTTGATATCATGTGGGAATGGATTGTATTAGCTGAAGACTGACATTTGTGATGTTGGGGACCTCTGGAGGAGACCGAGATGGATCATCCACTCGGCACTTCTGGCTGATTGTTGCGAATGCCTCAGCCTTGTGTGCTGGGCTCCTCCATCGTTGAGGATGGGGATATTTGTGGAGCCTCCTCCTCCAGTGAGTTGTTTAATTGTCCACCACCATTCACGGCTGGATGTGGCAGGACTGCAAAGCTTCATTGAACCAGGGTTGATCCCCAGGCTGGGTGGTAATGGGGGAGTGGGGGATATGCCGGGCCAGGAGGTTACAGATTGGGGTTGATACAATTCTGCTGCTGCTGATGGCCCCCAGCCTCATGGACGCCCAGTCTGGAGTTGCTCGATCTGTTTGAAGTCTATCCCATTTAGCACGGTGGTAGTCACACAACACGATGGAGAGTATCCTCAATGTGAAGACGGGACTTTGTCTCCACAAGGACTGTGTGATGGTCACTGCTACCGACACTGTCAGGGACAGATCCATCTGCAGCTGGCAGGTTGGTGAGGATGAGGAAAAGTATGTTTATCCCTCTTGTTGGTTCCCTCACCACCCGCTGCAGTCCCAGTCTAGCAGCTCTGTCCTTTAGGACCCGGCCAGCTCGGTTTGTGGGTACTACTGAGCCACTCTTGGTGATGGACATTGAAATCCCCACCCAGAGCATATTCTGCACCCTTGCCACCCTCAGTGCTTCCTCCAAGTGGTGTTCAACATGGAGGCGAACTGATTCATCAGCTGATGGAGGCCGGTACGTGGTAATCAGCAGGAGGTTTCCTTGCCCACGTTTAACCTGAAGCCAGGACACCTCAAAGGGTCCAGGGCTGATGGTGAGGACACCCAGGGTAACTCCCTCCCGAATGTCTCACCACTGTGCCGCCACCCCTGGTGGTTCTGTCCTGCCGGTGAGAGAGGACATACCCAGGAATGGTGATAGTGATGTCTGGGACATCGTCTGTAAGGTATGAGTCTGTGAGTATGATTATGTCAGGCTGTTGCTTGACCAGTCTGTGAGAAGCTCTCCCAGCTTTGGCACAAGCCCCCAGATGTTAGTCAGGAGGACATTTAAGCGCCGACACAGCTGGGTGTGCCATTGTCGTTTCCTGTGCCTGGGTCAATGCTGGATGGTCCGTCCTGGTTTCATTTTTTTTTGTGTTTGTGTACCGGTTGAATACAACGGAGTGGCTGAGCTATTTCAGAGGGAATTTAAGAGTCACCCACATTGTTGTGAGACTGGAGACATAAGTCGGTCAGATCAGGTAAGGATGGCAGATTTCCTTCCCTGAAGGACATTAGTGAATCAAATGGGTTTTTACAATGATCAACAATGTTTTCACGGTTATTAGATTTTTAATTCCAGATATTTTATTGAGTTTAAAATTCGCTTGCATCTCTAATTTCCTGTTTAATGCCAGTGGGCTGGTTTAGCTCAGTGGGCTAGAGAGCTGGTTTGTAATGCAGAACAGGGCCAGCAGCGCGGGTTCAATTCCCGTACCAGCTTACCCGAACAGGCGCCAGAACATGGCAACTAGGGGCTTTTCACAGTACCTTCATACTTGTGACAATAAAAGAGTATTATTATTATTATTCCCATTACAGTTTGGGGGTCTATATACAACGCCCACTAATGCTTTTTGCCTCTTGGTGTTTCGGAGCTCTACCCATATAGATGTCACTTCCTCACTTTTGCATTAATTTCTTCTTTAACCATCAATGCAACTCCATCAATTTTTCCTTTTTGTCTGTCCTTCCTAAATACTGAAAACCCCTCGATGTTCAGTTTCCATCCCTGGTCACCCTGCAGCCATGTCTCTGTAATCCCGACTGTATCATACCCGTTTACATCTATTTGTGCGATTAGTTCATCCGCTTTATTGCAAATGCTCTGCATCTTCAGGCACAAGCCTCGAAGCTTGTCTTTTTAACATTACTTGTCCCACTCCCAATATTTTTTGGCCCTGTTTGAATCTGGTTCTTGGTTTCTCTGCCTATCCCTTTTCTTATTCCCTTTTCAGTATTTTGTTTTTGTCCTTGATTCCCCTCTTCTGGCTCCTTGTATAGATTCCCATCCTCTGCCTTTCTAGTGTACCTCCCTCACCCAGACCGGAAGTTCCCTATAGTCCTGGACTGGGGGTTTTGTTTTGGATGCCGTGGAAGTGACTTTATCTTCCATTCAAAATAAAACTGTTAGGCCTTTTACTTCTGAAAGTACGACAGGAAGGAAATCTGCTGTCCTTACCCGGTCTGGCCACATGTGACTCCAGACCCTTTAGCAATTCGGTTGACTCTTTCTTAGCTGCCTCAGAAATTACTTAGGAAGCCGCTCAGTTCAAGGGAAATTAAAGGAAGGGTAGTAAATGCAATGCTGGCCCAGCCAGCGACATCAAGAGCCCATGAAAGAATAACACCATGGGCAGCATGGTCACACAGTGGTTAGCACTGTGGCTTCACAGCGCCAGGGTCCCGGGTTTGATCCCTTGCTGGGTCACTGTCTGTGCGGAGTCTGCACGTTCTCCCCGTGTCCGCGTGGGTTTCCTCCGGGTGCTCCGGTTTCCTCCCACAGTCCAAATACATGCAGGTTAGGTGGGGTTATTGGATTACGGGGACAGGGTGGAAGTGAGGGCATAAGTGGGTTGTGCAGACTCGATGAATGGCCTCCTTCTGCATTGTATGTTCTATGTTCCATGCTGTAAGAAACGATGAGCAGGTTCAGAGAGACTGGATGCTAATACTTTGATGGTGTTATTTTTGTTTGTGTGACAATGGTTGACAATGCAAGCCAAGTGTTGTGTAAAGCAGGGACCATGAATCCACGGAAATATTAGCGCCGCTCCAAGAGGGGTCAATGGAATGTCCTGCATGGAATGTCCTGCTCAGATTGTTGTGCTTAGAGAAAGGAATGTAAAGAGTCAATGAAAGAATCTCAAAGATTCTTGCACAGAAACAGAGACATTGAGGTAGAAAATTGGTCATGGCTCATTTTCTGGACAAATAACCAACAGAACCAGATGTGCAGCCCGAGTGACTCCAATATTGAGCCTTGGGGATCAATTGAATAACTTGGGTGAGCAGTGAGCACCTTGATCTGGTTTTATTGCCCTGTTGGCAGGGTAAGCACTTCAGGCAAGTGCTAGAAGGTCAAATGGTGGGGAAAGGAAAAGGGTGGGGAGATCGCAATGGTGGGGCGGGGAGATCGCAATGGTGGGGCGGGGACATCGCAATGGTGGGGCGGGGACATCGCAATGGTGGGGCGAGGAGATCGCAATGGTGGGGCGGGGACATCGCAATGGTGGGGCGGGGACATCGCAATGGTGGGGCGGGGACATCGCAATGGTGGGGCGGGGAGATCGCAATGGTGGGGCGGGGAGATCGCAATGGTGGGGCGGGGAGATCGCAATGGTGGGGCGGGGAGATCGCAATGGTGGGGCGGGGAGATCGCAATGGTGGGGCGGTGACCCAGGCAGCTTTTCACATGGAAGTCATTTGCTCGGCCGCACTCACACCCACACCAGCAAAGGTTGATTGGAGCATGCAAGACCAAATTCCCAATCAGGCATTCAGGCCTAATGTACGCAAAGGGCCGAATGACGATTTTATGCAGACCCTGGACAGAAACAAGCAGCCCCTTTCTCACAAGCTGCATTCCCTCTGTTCTTACAGGTGGGGATGGTTATTTTCCAAAAATCCTTTGCTGGTGTGGGTGTGAGTGCGGCCGAGCAAATGTCAAGGCGAGGCGGTGTTCAGGGGGGCACTATCTGGCAGGTTGGGTCCATGCACAGCCAGCGCCATGTTGTAATGCGGGACTGCTGCAGATCGTCGTGTGAGCTAGGGACCCGCCAATTCTCCAGGCGTTTATATCGGGAAGGCGTGCGTTTAACGTGGCGCGGCTGCTAGCCCTTCATCGGTCGGAGCATCGGTGCGGGGGCGGCACCCACTTTCCATCGTAAACCCAGACACTTCCTCCAGACAGAGCCTCAAAATCGGATAATCCATCCCCAAAATTCTGGTTCCTACCAAGATGGGATCAGTGGCTGATCAGTGGCTGATCTGTCTTTCATAGTGAATTTGGACTCGGTTAAACTGCTTCCCACACCAGTGCAGTGAATGTGGAGTTATTCAAAACATTGCAAATAGAAACAGGGAGATTCCTTATTGAGATGGAATAATCCATGGCTTCAAGCTGAATGTGATCGGGACAATGGGAATGTTGAGTTTTCGGAATTGTTTTTTCTCATGCTTTCCTCATTTAGGGATTGTTAAGATTGTTAAGAATCCTATCAGAGATACTTTCCAATTCCAACAATTTATATTCAACATAAGAAGGCAGGAACTCACTGACTGTCTCACTCTTCTTACCTTTTCGTAGTTTTTCTCTATTTCTGCTTTATTGTTTACAAATGTCTTGACTAGATCTACAAAACAGAAACAGAAGACTCTGTTAGCGAGCATAATTTATTATTCATTATTACATGTAAGTCAAAGGAGATGATGCTCCCTGTGACTGTGTGAGAGACTAAATCTATTTTGTGTATGTGTGTAACTCATGGAACTTTTGTATATTGCCCACGATATATGTGGGGCTGGATTCTCCGCAGCCCAATGCCGTAATCGCGGCTGGCCCGGGGAGGAGAATCCAGTTTGACGCCGTAATCGGGCCTGGCGCCGTTCCGGCGATTCTCCGAGCACCGAAAATCGGCGTCACCATGGAGTACAATGCGCCGCCGGGGGCCTTTGCCAGAGGCCCGCTCAGCAATCCTCCGCTCCCGACCGGGCCAACCTCCCAACGGCGTGGAACTAACCACCTATTGCCGGTTGGGATGCTCGAGTGGCGGCTGTGGACTCAGTCCGCGGCCGCCGTGGTCGGGGGTGGGTGCATCTGAGACCAGGGGAGGGGCCTTACAGGCGGCTGGGGGATTAATGTGCGGTTGAGGCTCAGGCGCGTGGTCGATCGGAGGGTCTCCTTCTTGGGTCTTGCTCCGCGGCCCGAGTCCCCCATGGAGCACGGCTCGGCCTCTGACCTGGAAGTGCGGGGGCCCGTACCTGTAGCAACAGCTGCGAGGTCCACTCCTGGTCCCTGCTAGCACCCTGCAGGGCTGGAAATTTGTTCAACTTGTTTCAAGGAATTTTGGGAGTAAAACACCGCCGGCGTGGGGACAGTCTCATTTTGGGAGAATCCAGCCGGTGTTGTCTGTCTTTCACAGGGTGAGTAACTCAGTTGGATCGAGGCGTGTTCTGTGAACACTACAGAATGGACTGTGTATACTTTTTCGCTACAGGCTACATGGGTGAAACTTAATATTAAAGACAAAGATTAACAAAAATGCTTAAATACCACAGAATGAAACTGGCTGGAAACTGACAATCCATAAATACAAAGCAATTACTGAGGGGCTGACTTGTGTTGTGACGGCTGGAATTGACCGCCCCTTTGCCCAGGGTGTTGGAACAGCATCCCCTTATTTTGAAATTGTGCCCCCTGGTTCTAAACTCCCCATCCAGGGGAACATCTTACCTGCATCTACCCTGTCTATTCCTTTAAGTATTTTGTAGGTTGCAATGAGATCACCTCTCATGCTTTGGAACTCGAGAGTATACAGGCCCAGTTTGCCCAATCTCTCTTCATTAGACAGTCCCACCATCCCCAGAACAAGTCTGGTGAACCTTCGTTACGCTTCCTTCATGGCAAAAATATCCTTTCTGAGGTAAGGGGACAAAAACTGCACACAGCACCCCCGGTGCGGTCTGACCAAGCTTCTTTACAATTGAAGAAAGACCTCACTATTCCTGTACTCAAATCCTCTGTGACAAAGACAAACATTCCATTAGCCTTCCTGATAGCTTGTTGCACCTGCATGTCAGCCTTCACTGATTTATAGACAAGGTCCCTTTGTACATCTACACTTTCTAATGTCTTAACATTTAGGAAATAACCCGCAAATCTGTTCCTTCTACCAAAATGGGCTACCTCACATTTTTCCACATTATATTCCATCTGCCGTGTTCTTGCCCGCTCACTGAGTCTGTCCAAATCCTCTCCTTCTGCAGCTGCTTCACATCTTCCTCACAACACATTCCTACCTCGCTTTGTATCATCCGCAAACTTGGAAATATTACATCTGGCCCACCACATCCAAGTCACATATATTGTGGTTAGCTCGGTTGGCTGGATGGCTGGATCATGACACAGAGCAATGCCAACAGCATGGGTTCAATTCCTGTACCGGCTCAGGTTATTAATGAAGGCCCTGTCTTCTCAACCTTACCCCTCGCCTAAGGCATGTTGACCCGCAGATTAAATTACCAGCAGTCAGCTCTCTCTCAAAAAGAGGAGAGCAGCCTCTGGTCTTCAGGGACTGTGGTGACTTTCATATATTGTGAACAGTTGGGGCCCAAGTTCTGATCCTTGCGGTACCCCACTTGCCGCAGCCTTGTGAAGCGAGAATGACACATTTATTCCTACTCTCTGTTTTCTACCTGTTTGCCACTCCTCACTCCATAACAGTATATTGCCTCCTATTCCATGTGCTTTTATTTTGCTCATTAACTTCCTGTGGGGGACTGTAGAAGCCAGGTATTTCAAATACAACTAGTATAGGTAAAAGATAGCTGTTTTTAGTACTCATTTTTAAAAGATGAGCATTTCAACACACATAAATTCAGGACTTCAATATGATACATGAAATAGCAAAAGATTCCATGATAAGATTATAGCAGCACAGTTGCAAGACAATTTGACACTGCTTGTGCTAATTGTCAAGGCCAAGGACTGAGTTCCATGACAACTAGGTGGCAAGAATCCAATGCAGTTTGTAAGAGCATTGAATCATATATATATTCTCGATATGAAGTCTCAATTGTTACATTAGCCAAGCCAGCTAAAAGATTAGTAAAATATCACATTCCATAACATGTAGACATGAAACAATTAAAAAGCTAATGTTGCACATTGAAGATGGACGGCTTGCCATCAAATCAAATGTGTTTGAGTCTAACCCAAACCAATTAGGATTATATTGGGGTGTGATTAGACGACTTAAGACAGATATGAAAGTGTATAACTGAAAAGTTTCTCCCCGCCATTTTAGGTTCTTCTGAACCGGGAATCACATGGGATGGAATTTACAACAGGTCTCACCAAACGTGAGCCTGACGTGGGGAACTCATGTTGGGCCAAGGGGTAACCCCTTAAGGGGATTGCCCCCAAAGACCATCCGAGGGTCACCCTTCCCCTCCACAATGCACACCCTGCCCACCCCTCCCCTACCAGACCCCCCACACCACCACCCCCCCCCCCCCACACAAATACCAGAGACCACCTAAAATGGGAGATCCCCCCAGGGACCCCTTTATTCAGGAGACTCCCCCCCCCCTCGGGAACCCCTAACTAAAAATGTTGAAAATGCCAATAAAAAGATTTTTTTTTAATCCACAGGGACAATCACGCCCCTTCACACTTGAGTGATGTTCAAGTGCTGAGCTGGAAATTGAATGCACTTAACTCTCTTTGATGTGGTGGATGTTTGTAAACATTGTAGTTTCAGCACTTAAGACATTCATGAAGAAGATGAATGGCACAAGGTTAACAGCTGCTTTATAGAAGCTGTCAATCACAGCCCGTTACCAGAAATGAATGAATTGCTTGCAGCTAATGACTGTCAGGGGGATAATCACAGGTCACTGCTGTTCTCTTTCCACATCTGGACTGTTTCTAACTTCCAGTCAGGGGTCTTTTTCTGGGGGGTCTGTGAGGGTCCTGAAAGCTAGGGGGGGGGGGTCAGGGTCCCTGTGGGTGGTTCCTTTAGTTAGGGTGTCCCTGGGGATGTATCCCTCTACTTAGGGGTTCTCTGTGGGGGTCCCTATAGTTAGTGGGCTCCAGTGGGTCTCCCTATTAAATGGGTCCCTCGGTGGGGTCTCCCTATTTAGGGGGTCCCTGGGGGGATGTGTGTCGGGTCACCCCTGTTCTTGTGGGAAAGGGGGGAACCCGAATACCCTGTGGTGGGGGGCTGCTTTGCGATGGGGGGGGGGTGCGGGGGGAGCTTATTTGTGGTGGAGAGGGGGTTTGCCAGCTGCTGGATTTGGCTATCTGGCTCAAAAGGGCGGCCCGATAGCGTGATTCCCTAGAGAAACCTTTGTAATCCTCGGCTAACAATTATCTTTGTAGCTGGTATTGTTGATGCCACATACCAGACGGTCACGCAGCATGTCACTTAAAACCGAGCCGAATTCGCAATGTTCAGCCATTTGGCAAAGTCTGGCAACAAAAGTTAAAATTGTCTTCCCTTGGCCCCTGATGGCCAAATTAAATTGATACGGCTGCAGTATAATGTGGGGTCTGGGGTTGAAATGCCCTTTCAGATGTATTACCAACTGGGCAGACAATTGTGTCTGGGACTTCCGGAGGTGTTACATTCCTGATGAGCTTGTAGGTCCGGTGCCCACAAATCATTAACAAAATGACCTTTTGTTTATCTTTTCCTGTGATCTCATTGTGTAGCCACCTAAATTGGCCAACTCCCGATTTGAAATGGCGAACGGCAAAGGTTGATGGGAAAGTTAGCCAACAAGACAGAAACCAGCAGCTGCAGGTTTGCTGTGTATGAACCTCTGCAACGGCCAGACAACATCGATACCAGCGACCATAACAAAGTAGCAGCCATCTGCATACTGATGAGCAATCCCCGGGAACAATAAGTAACATTTTGGTCACACAAAGCAAAGCCAGACTCCTCGGCGCCAGCAGGAGCCAACACAAAGGAGGTGAACGAGCACCTCAAGACCGCCCATCGATCAGGGAACCGCTCCAGTATTGGAGAAAATCGAACCAAGCGATTAGGACAAAGTCCAATCACTTGGGACCAGGTACAGGGTCCGCCCCAAAAGGCGGGAAGCCCCTGGGGACTATAAGAGTTGAGCCCCAAGTTCAAATCGCTCTCTCTTCACCTCTCTTCTTCCTGCCCGGGTCACCCAGCAACACGAACCAACATTAACCGTGACCGGTGCAGTGATCGTCGACTGACGTAAGTCTTGATTCAACGCTCGCTACGAGATAGGCGCTCCTAGCTACCAGTCCGTACCAACTTCGAATCCCGCAGACTCAGAACCCGAATGAAAGGCCATTTGTTCCCCTGACCTGGTGGGCCAGTCCGAAGTTAAGTATAGGCCTGTTAGTTGTAGAAGTAGCTTAGACGTAGAATTTGTACATGAGTAGCGATTACTGTGTATAATAAATGTGCTTTGATTTGAATCTTACTAATCGGTGTATTGGGTTATTGATCATTACTCGGACTTGAACCTCGTGGCGGCATCATAAAGATACCTGGCGACTCGAGAGCAAAGGTAATAAAACAGAGCAATTGAACCAAGGAGAAAGTTAGCAACAATTGTTGGTAGAAAAAAATACTGGAGCCTCTGAATATATTGGCTCCAATCTTCGATCCTCCCCCCGGGTCAAATGGACCCTGATCAGACGCATTGTTTCTCACTCACTGTTTTTAATGCTGACCTCGTCTATTCAGTTTCTTGGAGATTTCCCCCATGAATTTTGAGATTTGTGATTGTTGTCAGATTTATTCTTGTCATCATTGTCATAACGTGAGGCATCACTGAGGAGGCTCCTTATATAACAAAGAGGTTTATATAACAAAGAGGGAACAACAATGAGGTTTAACTAAATACAGGCACAGAGGGATATCATAACGGTCTTTACTCTTTGGTTCCTGGTTCCACACTCCCAAGGCGTCTGCTCCCAGGGCCCTGGGCTTCTTCCCCATTGGTCAGGGTTCGTGTGCTCCCATGTGACAGATGCAGAACGGGTCACATGCCCTATGCAAGGTCATCCTGAAACGGGCCGCACTACCAAATCAGTCCTGGTCACCATGCAGTCATGTTTCTGTAATGGCAATTACATCATACCCATTTACCTCTATTTGTCCCTTTGGATCATCTACCTTTACCTTGTTACGAGTGCTGCGCAGGTAGAATGCCCTTAACTTTGTCTTTTTGACACCATTCGCATTTGATGCATACTTGATGCTTTGCTTTGTTTCTCCTGCCTTCCTGCCCTGTTACTACTTCCTGTTACCAACCGTACTTTGTTCGAATTTGGACCAGCCCCCAGGTTTGCACTCCCTTGACCAGCTAATTTAACTCCACCCCAACTATCCCTGGGAGTATATCAGTGTCAGTCCTGTTGAGATGTACTCGTCCATCTTGTACAAGCCACACCTGCCCAAGAACTGGTCGCAATGCTTCAAATGTCTGATGCCCTCCCTCCGACACCATTTCTCCAGCCTCGTATTTAATCCTTCAATCCTCCCATTCCTACGCTCACTAGGACGTGGAACTGGGAGTAATCCTGAAATTACTGCTCTTGAGCTCCCGCTTTTTAAATTCCTTCCTAAGTCCCTGAAATCTGCTTCCAGAACCTCATCCCTCTTCCTGCCTTTGTCATTGGTACCAATGTGGACCATGACTTCTGGCTTATCGCCCTCCCCACAAAAGATGTCCCGCAGCCGCTCAGTGATATCCTCTGCCTCGTAGATGCACAACAGTGACTCCAACTAATGCTCAAATTCCGAAACCCAGAGCTCAAGCTTTGTGTTTGTCGAGGACATATGATGCTTTCACGACTTCACACATACCACAGGATGTACACTCCACTTGGCCAAACTGACCTGCCATTCCATAACTCTAAAAACTACCTATTACACTTATGTAGAATAAAAATAGTAACTTAACATTACTACGCTTTGCTAAGTTCAACTTACATGAGTGAAGATCCTGAGCCTCACTCTGCCCAGTAGAGGCGTCCTTCGCAGGTCCAGCTGTCTCCACTCCTGGAGGTCAGCTCTGACTTCAAATTCCCCAAGACTTGTTGGTCAAAAAGGTGCATCCATAACTTGGCCAGACAGGTTGAGTATTAACCTGCAGGTCTTTCCAACACACACCAATGGGGGCGATTAGAGTGGGAACGATTCCTGGTCAGCCATGTGGTAGAAGAAATGTTGGAGGCTCCGCCATCACTCTCCATTAAAAGTGCTCATTGCCATAGCAACTCGAACCCCCGGAATAAACTGTAACACTACCATCATGTTCTTTGGACAGGAGGGTGGGTACCATTGACAAGGTGCGTTAAAATGAAAGCTGAGACATTATCAATTATGTGAAAAAGAACTGTGGCGATCAGTGTATCCTCATTTATTGGTAACCAGGCAATAATTTTCAACATAAAGAACTATAATTCCAATCAGCAGTAACCAATACTTTCCTTTTATTATTTTGCAGAAGGATATCATTATAATATCTTGTTCTATAGATTAGCCGTGTTTTCTCTTGCAATGACTCTCAGCGGACGTTAAGGAAATCAAGGGAAACTAATTTACAGAACAAGACATAAGGTGTAACCTAGTAACTGGAGTTCTAGTTTGACAACACAAACGCTAATTCTACCTAAGGCATCATTTAATGAATGCAATGTTTATTGTTCATGGTGCTGAGCAGATTAATTTCAATGATTACGCAGGCACACCTTGGCCATAACACTAACATGCTCAGTACTATGACTCAGTTCCCTATCAAACGAGTTAAGTAGCCGGTTGGTGCTCTCGTTGTTTGCCATTGGCATGGAGTGAGGAATAAAGATCACTTTGCGCAAATGAAATGACAAACTTGGGACTGTTAAAAGGGTTTGGAATTCAGGGCTCCAAACATTACCCTCTGTGTTGAGTGTGACAGCACGGAGTAGAGAGTTTGATTGGAGTACTCTTCACGCATTAGGGGAGGTGGTGATGGTGCAGTGCTATTGTCACTGGGTTAGTGATCCAGAGACTTGGGTTCGAATCCCACCACAAATTCAATAAAAATTGAATGACCATGAAGTCATTGCAAGTGACAGAGACCACTTGTGGGGACCCCACATTTAGCATCGTAAAAAGTGATGTACCCTACAGCCCCATACTCTAAGCCATGCAAGGAGCTGGTTGCATTGGTGGAAAACCACTATGACCCTAAGCCGTTAGTCATAATGCAACAGTTCTGTTCCAATATTGCTGAGAGGACCCCAGGGGAGTCGCTGACAGAGTTCTTGACACGCTTGCAGAAACATGTTGAATTTTGTGATTATGACCCGTCCCGACCCGAGATTCAGTGGTACCGCCTGGTATGTGGGGTGAACAACATAGCAACCCAGAGAACGTTACTGTCCGAGCCATTGTTGGACTCTAAAAAAGTTGTGGAAAAGGGAATCGAGGAGTTCCAGGGGATAACCGGGATGCGGTAACAACGTAGGATGTGCACCACACTGTCGTGTGATTCCCAGGACTGGGACCCCACCCTGGGCTGAACTTCACCGAAGGCAGGTCCATTGGTCTGGGACCGCGGCAACCAGGCAGGATATTTGAATCAGTACAGGGCGACCCCAATCGATGCGGTGCAGATGGCCAGAGAAACCACGGGGAGTAAAAACCACAGCCCAGCCAGCAGGCCCGCTGCCCCACCCGAGGCAGAGCCCAAATGTTTCATTTGGGTCAACCTGTTGACGAAGAGTGCATGCAGCTCAACTACATTGCATTCCAGAGTGGCCCCATTCGGATCACCGTTCAAGGGATCGGTCACCCCGAGAGATGGAGTGAGACATGGGAGCTGTAGTCTCGGTCGTCGGGAAACAAACATTCAAGAAAATTAGGTCAGGGTACAATGGCTGACCTTGAGGGATACAGAAACGTGACTGGCGACCTACACAGGGGAAACACTTACCATAGCGGGAATGACAATGACCTCCGGCAACCTAAGGACAGCACTCTGTTAAGCTGCCATTAATCATCGTAAAAAGCCCCAGGCGAGCTTATTAGACCACAGGGCTGGCTGCAGTTCCTCTGCCTGGCTTGGAACGGATCTTTCAGATGGGCTCCGGAGGTCTCTGTGAGGTTTTGGGAAACTACTCCCAAGGTTTTTCAAACCGGTTTGGAAACGATCAAGGGTGCCGTGGCCAAAATATAAGTGGACCCTGAAGAGCAACCCAAGTATTTACGGGCCCACCCGGTCCCCTACATGCTATTGGTGAAGGTTGAGGCAAAACTCGGACAAGTGGAGGACCTTGGGGTCATCAGCCCAGTGAGATTCGCCAATTGGGCAGCACCAGCGATCCCCGTATTAAAACTGGACAAAACTGTTTGAATTTGCGGCGACTATAACATAATAGTAAATAGGGCATCCTGATTGGATAGGTATCCAATGCCGTGGATTTAAGATTTCGATGCAAAATTGGCTTGGTGGGGGGGGGGGGGGTGGTCATTGTTTTGTAAGGAATCTCTTTTAAATCCTTGCCTGATCCTTGAGTCTTTTTTAATTTCTGTCTTGCTGGCTGCTTTTAAACTACAAGCTTTTAACCGCCCCCCCCCCCCCTCCCCCCGCTGCAAGGTGCCATTTGAGCTTTTCCGTTCAGTGTGTTGTGTGGCATAGTCCCATTAGGGGCTGGTCTAGGAGACAGGGCTAAAGGGCTGGCTTTTAAAGCAGGCCAAGGCAGGCCAGCAGCACGGTTCAATTCCCGTACCAGCCTCCCCGAACATGCGCCAGAATGTGGCGACTAGGGGCTTTTCACAGTAACTTCATTTGAAGCCTACTTGTGACAATAAGCAATTTTATTTTCATTTCATTTTGCATTTATTTCATTTTGATGGACTTGGCTAGCAGCCAATCGAATTCCGGGTCTTGTTCGATTCTCGATTATGATTTGTGGAGCCCTTCAGAAGTTTTCAGAAAGTTCTGCAAAGAAAGGCAGGCTGACTCTCAGGTTTTAGTTTCACTTTTGGACCAGACCTGAAGAAGGCTTTAAGTTCTCTCTCCCTGAAGGGGATGGATCTCTCTCAAAAACCCCAATCGGAGGCTAAGTTTTCTCCTCTGCCGAGTTGTGAGACTGTTTTCCAAGTTAGTTTCTGGTTGGATCAAGAAGCTGAAGAGAACAAGAGCTGATTGCTCTATTCTGATGGGTCTCTGTCTGAAGGTGCAAATTAAATACCTTTCTCTCTCTAACATCAGATTGACCACAGGATGGTCAGTCCAACAGCAGCTGCAGGCAAGGCCAGTAGTTTGAGAATGTCAGATTGACTCAGTGAGGCTGGTAGCCCATCTACATGGGCGGCACGGTCGCACAGTGGTTACCACTGTTGCTTCACAGCGCCAGGGACACGGGTTCAATTCCCGGCTTGGGTCACTGTCTGTGCGGAGTCTGCACGTTCTCCCCGTGTCTGCGTGGGTTTCCTCCGGGTGCTCCGGTTTCCTCCCACAAGTCCCGAAAGACGTGCTGTTAGGTGAATTGGACATTCTGAATTCTCCCTCTGTGAAGCCGAACAGGCGCCGGAATGTGGCGACTAGCGGCTTCTCACAGTAACTTCATTGCAGTGTTAATGTAAGCCTACTTGTGACACTAATAAAGATTACTATTATTATCTGGTGGACACAAGACCTGAGGGGACTCATCAATGTGAAAGCTCAGGTCAGTGTAAGTGAAGGCGGCTCCTGAGGAAGTCTTGCAGCTTGAGAGTTCTAACTCAAGGTCGATCCTAAATGATCCAAACCAACCAATGGTTCGCAACACCTCATGTTCGGAGAAGATTGTCACCTGCAAAGACCACAACCTCAGCAGCGAAGATATGCATCTCCCATCCCCAGTTTAAGCCCTGTTATTCTGAACCTTTCCGACCACCCACCGCCCGCCCCCCTCCCCACGAACTGTATGTCTATCTTGTGTGTGGAGGGTTGGTTGGGGTTTGGGGAATCATTATATTAGCAGACCTTTATTCTATTATTAGCAGTACATGTTTATCTCTTCTCTTGGTACCAATAAACAGTTTTTTGAATGTTTCACTGACAGATCTGGTGCTTGTAACTCATTGGAGCAGTTGAGGGTCAAAGATCTCAGGGAAATAGACAAATTATTGGTTAATTCACTTGTGTTGGGACTCCGGGGCCTGTGGGGATGGAATTGACCGCACACTAGCCTAGGGTGTTGTAACAGTTTACAAAACTTGACATGTGTCACGCATATCTCCCATTGGTATTAGACCGAGAGTCCAGGGAGTATGTGACTACAAATGCCCACAGGGGCTTTTATAATATAGGTTGCGAGGTGGTAGATTTAAAACTGTTATGAGGAGGAACTACTTCTCGCAGAGGGTGGTGAATTTGTGGAACTCGCTGCCCCATAGTGCGGCAGAGTCTGAATAATTAAATGGTTTCAAGAAGGAGATAGAAATATTTCTGGTTAAAAAAACAGGAACCAATGGGGATGGGCCAATTAGCCTGTCCATGACCCTCGTAATACGAGCTTCCCCGATGAGAGGTGGGTGTCAATAGACTAATGGACTCTAATGTAAAGGCCAGTCCGTATAAGAGCCGGGCGAGAGTAGTCCCGGCTGGGACCCGGATGTTGTGTGTATATAGTCTGCTTTAACAAAAAATAGTGTTTCTTCATCTTCCCGAACCGGACTGCTCTGTGACCACTAAATACACATTCCCACAAATCACTGTGTGCTTTTCAACCTCTCCATTTAGCTTCTCATTTCATTGAAGCAACATTCACAGCAATCCTACTGAGGACAAGTGATTCTCCACGATAGCACATTGCCAGACTTCGGAGGGCGTGCCTCAGTCTGCCTGCAAACAGGGCCACAATTATCAACGTGCAACTCAAACTTACTGAGCAGGAAATTGTCAGCTCCAAACATCAGCAAGCTCCACAATATATCACCAAAGCTAAGCAGAGGCGGGTTGATTCGCTGCCGCCACATATACTGGTTCATGGTGGGCGAGGGGGGCATTTATACTACCTCTAGAACATCAATTCCTGATGCAATCAGCACCGAACATTGACAGAAATGTTTGTTTTCATAGCAACCGACTGTACAGGAGCTCGCAATGACATCTCTGAGATGGTATAGTCAAGGACATATGGCCAGATGATATTGGCAGTTCTCCGTCTTGCATTGGCAGGGGACACAGTGTGATTAAACACTTAGCTGTATGCAAAGGAGTTATTGATGTGCTAACGGATCTTTCTGAATTTCCTGCTGCCACTTCAATTGTGCATCACCTTACACTTATAACATTTATCAACCATTCCTTTCTCTATTAATTATTTATCCAATATCTAATCAATCTCCCCTACATGCCACTTGGCTTGGTGTTATCACCAAATGTTGTACTTTATGGACATGATGTGGAGATGCCGGCGTTGGACTGGGGTGAGCACAGTAAGAAGTCTTACAACACCAGGTTAAAGTCCAACAGGTTTGTTTTGATGTCACTAGCTTTCGGAGCACTGCTCCTTCCTCAGGTGAATGAAGAGGTCTGTTCCAGAAACACATATATAGACAAACTTTATGGTAACAGGTAGCAGAGTGGCACAGCGGAAGCGTGCTGGGCCCATAACCAGAGGTACTTTATGATAAGTGTTTGTGCAAACTGAGTCTGAAGAGAGTGTAGAACAGATCACTCCCAAAACTGCAAATGGCCCCCAAAGACAGCCTATCTCACCCATTACAACAACAACATTCATTTGTTTGGCACCTTTATTGTGATAAAATGTTTCAAGGTGCTTCACAGGATTGTGATCAAAATTTAACACCAAGCCAGAAAGGACAGGTGGTCAAAAGCTTAGTCAAAACAGGAGGTTTCATGGATCATTTTAAAAGTTAGTAGCCTGGGAGATGAGAAGAGAGGCTCAGGAGAATTCTAGGGGCGGAATCTAACGGCCGTGTCACGCCGGAACTGGGACGTGGCGTGGGCAGTAAATCCCGCGAGAGGCCTCGCAATCGAGCCCCACAATCTGCATATTAAACTGAGCAGTGAGTCTCACTTTAGTGTGCACCCACCTGATCTACGCAAGGTGTTGGGATCAAATTCCCCAGGCGAGCATCGGTTAGTGCTGGTCTCCATAAACGGGGACCTGGCATACCCTGGTGGTCTTCCAGGGGATCGGGGGCACCTGAGCAGGGTGGTACCCTGCCTGGCACCACCGATGTCATCTGGACATCATGACAGTGCTACCAGGGCATCCTGATGGTGCCACCTGAGTGCCACTATGGCACTGTCAGGGTGCCCAGGTGCACTGCCAGGATGGCGGGGCACTGCCAGGATGGCAGGGGCACTATCAGAGTGCCAGGATGGCAGTGTCAAGGTGCACAGGTGGCATTTTGCCTGCGCCAGGAATTGGGGCAATGAGTGCCCTACCCTTATTAGATGGGGGGGGGCTCGATAATTCGCTTATGAGTGATTTGGGGGGCCCAGGGGCCGTGATGGGGTGTCTTGAGGAGCTCCTCAGTGCAGGAAATGAGGATTAACGCAACCTCAGCGGGAATCCCAAAATAAAACAGAGTCCCATTAAATAAGCTTCACTCAATGCCTGTATCTATGTATTTACATTGTGTATTTTATGTCTGCCCTAATATATATTTTCTTTTCATGTACGGAATGATCTGTTTGAGCTGTATGCAGAACAATACCTTTCCCTGTACCTCGGTACACGTGACAATAAACCAATCCAATCCAATCCTAGCGGGGTCTTTCTCGGAGCTGTGAGTACCAGGAAACACCTGGCTAAACGCACCCAACGCGGGACTCTTTTTCATTTCCGTTAAATCGCGCCCCAGATCTGAGAGCCTCATAAAGTGAAATCTCGGTCACCAATGGTGAAAGATTAAAATAGAGGATGCAGAGACCTCAGGGATTGTCAGGCTGGAGACAGCGCTCCGGAGGAATGCGGTCATGGGGGGTGGGGGGCGATTTAAGATCCTGACAAAAATCAAGACTTTGCTGAACTGAAAGTAAATGCCTGTCAAGAGCACACTGAGGCGATGATCGGGGAAGTGATCAAATTGAGTTGTTTACGACGGTTAAAAGAGTTGATAGCATGGATGATGGAGGGTGAGGGAGCGGCGTGGGAAAGACTGGAGAGAAAGTCCTGTAAAGGGACGAGTTTAGAGGCGCTGGTGACGGCGCCGCTACCGATCTCACCTAAAATGTTTACCACGAACCCGGTGGTGGCGGCAACATTGAATATCTGGGGACAGTGGAGGCGACAGAGAGGGGTGCGGGGAGCCCTGGTGGGGTCCCCAATCAGGAACAACCATAGGTTCGCCCCAGGAAGAATGGATGGAGGATTTCAGAGCTGGTTCCAGTTGGGAATTAGGAGGGTGGGAGATTTATTTATAGATGGGACTTTTGCGAGCTTGGGAGCATTGGAGGAAAAGTATAAGTTGCCCCGGGGAAATTTCTTGAGATATATGCAGGTGAGGGCATTTACTAGACAACAGGTGAGGGAATTTCCGTTGCTCCCGACACAGGGGCTACAGGACAGGGTGCTTTCAGGGGTGTGGGTCGGAGAGGGCAAGGTGTCAGAGATTTACCGAGAGATGAGGGAAGAGGGGGAGGAGTCGGTGGGCGAACTAAAAGGAAAGTGGGAAGAAGAACTAGGGGAGGAGATAGAGGAGGGTATGTGGGCTGATGCCCTAAGCAGGGTAAATTCCTCTTCCTCATGCGCCAGGCTTAGCCTGATTCAATTTAAGGTGCTACATAGAGCACACATAACGGGAGCAAGATTGAGCAGGTTCTTTGGAGTGGAGGACAAATGTGGGAGGTGTGGCGGGAGCCCGGCAAACCACGCACATATGTTTTGGGCATGCCCAGCACTGGAAGGGTATTGGAAGAGAGTGACGGGAGTGATTTCGCGGGTGGTGAAGGCCCGGGTCAAACCAGGCTGGGGGTTAGCTCTATTTGGAGTTGCGGAAGAGCCGGGAGTGCAGGAGGCGAAAGAGGCCGACGTTGTGGCCTTTGCGTCCCTAGTAGCCCGGCGCAGGATCCTACTCATGTGGAAGGAGGCGAAACCCCCCGGACTGGAGGCCTGGGTAAATGATATGGCGGGGTTCATTAAACTGGAGCAGATAAAGTTTGCCCTGAGAGGATCGGCTCAAGGGTTCACCAGGCGGTGGCAGCCATTTCTCGACTACCTAGGGGAACGTTAGAGGGAAGACAGATGACCAGCAGCAGCAACCCAGGGGGAGGGGGGGGGGAGGGGGGGGGTTTAGTTTAGGTCAAAGATAAAGGGGTTTTGTTACTTGTGTATTGTTTAAAATTTCTGTATTGTTATTGTTGCGTTTGCTTTGTAAGAGGGGAAAAATTGTTGTTTGGGAAAAAATTTTCAATAAAACATTTATAAAAAAAAAAAGAGTTGATAGCATCGAGGGAGACAGGCTATTTCCTCTGCTGGGGAGAGTCCAAAGCAAAGGAGGAAGATCCTTAAAATTAGAGCTGGGCCGTTTGGGGGTGATGTCGGGATTTGTTGCTCACATAAACGGTAATGGAAATCTGGAACTCTCTCCACCAGTAAGCTGTTGAGGGTGCGGATCAACTGCACATTTAAAACCTGAGATCGATCTTTGTTAAGCATGGAGATGAAGGGTTATGCACTCAGGGAGGGTCAATGGAGTTATGTTGGGTTCCTCTGTTCTGTTATAGTCCAGTAAAGTTGCAGTATAGTTGGCCTATTGTTTGTAAAACCCGGTGCGAATTCCTTGTGATACATTGCACATTTTGCCACTGAGCATCTAGAAACCATTCTTGAGCTACCTCCCCGCTAATTCCCCCTCTAGATGCCGGGTTTTTTTTTGCCCCGAGCTGTAGGGGATAGAACCAGGGGGCAGAGTCTCACAATAAGAGAGCGGACATTTACAACTGAGAGAAGGAGAAATGTCGTCACTCAGCTGGTTCTGAATCGTTACACCAGAGATGGGTGCTTGGTTGTCAAGTACATTTGAGACTGAGATTGATAGAAGTTTGGATTCTAAGGAATCTAGAGATATGAGATTAGGGAGGAAATTGGAACTAAGGTAGAAGAAGAGCCATCATTTTATTGAACAGAGCAGCAGACTCGAGGGGCTGGAAGGCCAACTACTGATTCTGTTTCGAAACTTTTAAAAGTTTGGTGCCGAGATCCTGATTCTTCCATCCCTCCCTTGTTGCATTTACCTGTTGCCCAGTACTCTTGTCAGTAAAAAAGGAAGATTCTCACCTGTTGGGAAGGGATTTGGTTGAACCATATCAAGGAAGGTGTGCACCATATGGTAAAGAACTAATATGGCCCCAGAGGTTGGGTGGGGGTTGCTGTTGTACCAAGTTTCAGGGATGCTACTGAAATTGTCCTGCTTCCTGAAACAGCTTTGTTTGGTTGCAGACAGCGGAAAGCAGGCAAGTGTTGTAAAGACAAATAATCCCAGGCTGGAGTGGACGATACGCCAATGGAAAGCCATGACCGACACAGAGAAGGAATGCGGCAGTGATCTGACTCAAATCCGCCTTTTCTCTTTTTGACAAAGTTTAATTTACAACGCAACTCTGGTTTCCAGACATGGAGGAGTTTCTCTTCAACGTGCGAAGCCTTGGTTCCCAGATCGGAATGCGGAGAGAGTATCTTGCTGATGAACAGTTGTGCTAAGAAAATAAATGAATAAATATTACTGATCATGGCATTTTGCTTTTAGCTTCTTTACTTCCTTCAATTACTAAAGATTTTATTAAATATCTGTTCACAAAGTATCATTCCCTATAAATCTTGCATCGAGTGTCTTAAGATATCACCTTCAAAACATCTCAACAGTACATTCAAGAAAGGCAGCACGGTGGCACAGTGGGTTAGCATTGCTGCCTCACGGCGCCGAGGTCCCAGGTTCGATTCCGGCTCTGGGTCACTGTCCGTGTGGAGTTTGCACATTCTCCCCGTGTCTGCATGGGTTTCGCCCGCACGACCCAAAGGTGTGCAGGGTAGGTGGATTGGCCACGCTAAAATTGCTCCTTAATTGGAAAATTGAATTGAGTACTCTAAATTAATTTAAAAGACAGTACATTCAAGAAAGGAACAAAGGCAGATTCTGCTGCCACTGTCTCCAATGGTGTAGTGACTGTGTTACTGGATTTATCATCCACTAGATTTAGATACACTCAACTCAACTCAAGTTGTAAAACATCGGTAGCAGTATAAGTTACACATTAACCAGTCAGATTATTGTCCACTCATCTCCTTTAGGGAAGGAAACATTCTGTCCTTACTCAGGCGCTAATATATATGAGCCATTCACTGTCTGCTGAAGAGACCTCGCAAATCCCTCAGCCAAATCAAACCAAAAAGAAGGCTCGTCACTTTCTCTTCAAGGCCATGAGCAGATTGCCAGGTTTGTTATAAACCCCTGCCTACAGGGATGGAATGTTTACAGTTTTAATCATGTGGCCTCTCCCAACGGTAAAAACTCAGACGTTGAGGTGTTGCAACCCACAGGAAACCTATTGAAATACCGCCACAGGAAATATGGAGCAGTGGCCTTAAAATGACAGGAAGTTGCAACTCCATCTCATCAGTACATCCATGCTGCAAAACTGCTCGTAAAGAAATGCTGGGGGAAACAAGTCCTTATTTAAAATTTGTTCAAGGGATATAGGCATCAATGGCAAGGCCAGCATTTATTATTTAGGGGATCAGGGGTTATGGGGAGAAGGCAGGAGAATGGGGATGAGAAAATATCAGCCATGATTGAATGGCGGAGCAGACTCGATGGGCCGAGTGGCCTAATTCTGCTCCTATATCTTATGGTCTTATTGCCTATCCCTGAGGATATTTAAGAGTCAATCACAGTCCCATTAAAGGAGACTAGTGAATCAGGTGGATTTTTTAAGCAACAATAGTTTCATAGTGAGAGACTTCCAGTGGCGGCCATGGAGTGAGTGGTCGCACACAGGGCAGCTCCTGTTCGAAGGCATAGAACATCTATACTGCAAAGATTTTACCCGAAAATGGAAGAAATTTCGATGGGCAAGTGCGGCGAAGAAGCTCCCCCCCCCCCCCCCCCTGCGCCCCCCCCCCCCCCACCCCCCCCACCCCCCCCCCTCCCCCCCACCCCAGGTGTGACATGTCTGCTGGTTACCAGACCCAACAGAAGAAGGTGAAAGACCTGGCCAAGGAACTGGAAGAGACCTGTTGCGCAGCAGTTATTGGAAAGATGGCGGAGGGGGAAGGGCTGGTGCAGGTTGGAAAGCCCCAGGTGGGAGCAGTTAATGGCTTTTATCAGGGAAGAGTTTCATCAACAAAGAAAGGTGATGCAGGAGGACCAATCAAAGGCCACCGAAGAGGCAGTTGCACCCGTGAAGGCAGGGCTCGATGGAAAGGGTTGAGAAGTGATTGGAGGCACAGGGGTCGCAGATCCGGGAGATGGAGAGGGTGATGTCGGTCCACAGTGATCGGGAGGTGGCATTGGAGGCGGGTGTGGGGCTCCTGGGAGACCTTTGTAAGATGTCAAGAGCAAAGGTAGCGAAGCAGGAGAACAGGACTAGGAGGTAGAACCTGCGTAGCGTTGGCGTGCCTGAAGGTGTGTAAGGCACGAGTGCCACAAGGTACATTTCGAAGATACTGGCAGGGCTGGTGATGAGAGGGTGCTGGACGAGGCCCCTGAGGTGGATAGAGCACAGGTCACTAAGGCAGAAGCCAAGAGCAGGGGAGCTGCAGCGGGCGGGGATCATAAGACTCCACAAGTTCGTGGAGAAGGAAAAGATCCTGCAGTGGGCCAAGGAGGAATGGAACTGTGAATGGGAGGGGAACAAGGTCCGAATATACCAGGACATTGGAGTGGAACTGGCAAAAAGGTGTGCTGGATTCAACAGGGCCAATGTGGTGCACTATCGACGAGTAATTAGATTCGGGGTGCTATACCCGGAGAAACTGTGGGTGGCTTACGAAGGCCAAGAGAATTACTTTGAAACCCCAGAGGCGGCCAACAACTTCATTAAAGAGCAAAAACGGGGGAGAACTGACCCTAAATTGGAGACGGAGGAATTGGCACAATGGAGTTCGGTGGATACGGGTAGTGTGGGGGCTGGAAAGTGGGAGGGTTTTCCTTTCTCCCTAGGTGGAGGATTTTCGTTGGTTGACCATTGTTGCAGGGATAATAAGTTTGTAAGGGGGCAGCTGCTCCCCCCTCCTGCTGCCTGTGGTGGTGTTTATTTTTTGCAGGAGGCAACCTATGGTTTGGGACGTGTCTTCATTTGGGTGGGGGAGGGGAGGTCCTCGGGGAGCCTCTTACGCAGACCAAGGAGGAGAGGGTGGAGGGAGGGGCAGAGGTGTTAATAGGAAGAGCCTTCGGGCAGGAGTTGTCACGCTGGCAGGTAATGCTGGTGAACGGAAGTGGGGTGGGGGAGATGGCCACGAGGGATGGCTGAGGGGGGGAGGGAGATGCAACGTGGCAAGGTTGGAGGAGAAGCGTGGTCGGGGCGGAGAAGGGGGCCACCTTGTGCGATATTAAAGGGGACAGAGCCGATAGAGGAGGATGGCGGACAGTAGAGGGGAATGGAGACGTAAGCCTCCGGTAAGGCTTATAACATGGGGGCTCAAAGGGCCGGTGAAGAGATCTCAGGTCTTTGCGCACCTCAGGAGTCTGAAGGCGGGGGTGGTCTTTCTGCAGGAGGCGCACCTCCGCGTGAGGGATCAGGTCAGGCTGAGAAAGGGAAGGGTGGGTCGGGTATTTCACTCGGGGTTTGACTCAAGGTCAAGAGGGGGGGGGCATTCTGCTGAGCAAAAAGACTGTGTTTGTGAGGGACCCGGGTGGAGATGTGTGATGGTGAGCGGGGTATTGGGAATGTATGGGCACCGAATTGGGACGATTGTGAGGGGGTTGTTGGGAGTGATTCCGTACTTGGCCACACATCCGTTGATTATGGGAGGGAACTTAAACTGTGCGCTGGAGCCGAGGGTGGACAGGTTGAGCCCCTGGTCAATGGGAAGGCAGCGGATGGCAAAGGAGCTGGGAGGGTTTATGGAAAGTATGGGTATGGTGACCTGTGGCGATTTAAGAATCTAGAGGTGTATACGGTGTACTCCAGCATTGATTTTATTTGTTGGTGGGGGTGGTGGGGGCAGAGTACGCGGGGATAGTAATCTCGGACCACGCACCGCACTGGCTGGAGGTTCGACTTAGATCGGGGCGGGAGCAGAGGCTTGGATGGAGGTTAGACTCGGTGCGGTTAGTGGACAGGTTTGGCGATAAGGTGCAGTCGGTGATCGAGGACTATGTGGAGTTAAACCAAAAGGGGAGGTGGCGGCGGCCACATTCCGGGAGGCATTGAAGGCGATGGTTCGGGGGGAGATTATCTTGTTCAAAGCACATGAAGCTAGGAAAAGGAGAGAGGTGTACGAATGATTATTGGGCGAGATAGTCGAGGTGGACAGGAAGTATTCGAGGGCCTCCATGTGGATGGATTGGCAAAAAGGAAAAAGCTACAGGGACAGTTCGATAGGTTGACGACAGGAAGAGCGGTTGGGCAGCCACGGAGGGCGAGGGGGGTGCAGTATGAATATGGAGAGAAGGCAAACCGTATGTTGGCACATCAGTTACAGAAGCAGGCAGTGTCCAGGGAAATTTTGAGGGTACGGACAGGGACGGGGGAGGTAGTGTTGGAGCCAGGAAAGAGAAATTAAGTGTCCGCGGCTGGATGAGGAGCGGAGGTAGGCTTAATGGGGAGCATAAGAGGGATGAAGTGGGGGAAGGCCCCGGGGCCAGACAGTTACCCAGCGGAGTTTTATAAGGAGTTTGCAGCGGAATTGGCACATCTACTGGGGGCGTTTAGCGAGAAGGGGGAGCTGCCGGAGACAATTACACAGGCAACGGTTACGGGAAGGACCCGTTTGAATGTGGGTCATACAGGCCCATCTCACTGTTAAACACGGGCGTAAAGGTGCTGGCCAAGCTAGTGATGGGGAGGATGGAAGGATGTGTCCCACAGGCGGTTTCACAGGACCAAACGGGCTTCAAAAAGGGCAGGCAACTATTGAGCTATTTAAGGCGATTACTGAATGTGATCATGACCCCGTCGAGAGGACGGGTACTGGAGGTGGTGGTGGCTTTGGACGCGGAGAAGGCATTTGATCGGGTGGAGTGACGGTACCTGTTCGAGATCCTGGGAAGGTTTGGGTTTGGGCCGAAGTTTGTGGCATGGGTGTGTCTGCTGTACGTGGCCCCGGTGGCGAGTGTACGGACCAATGAGATTAATTCAAGGAGCTTCGGTTTGCACAGAGGAATGAGGCAGGGGTGCCCACTGTCGCCATTATTGTTTGCACTAATGATAGAGCCTGTCGCGATCGCCCTAAGGGGGTCAGTAGAGTGGCAGGTCATTAGGAAGAGGAGCAGGGAGCACCGGGCGTCGTTAGATGTAGACGGCCGGCTACTATTTATGTCAGACCCGCTGGAGAGCATAGGGAGGATTATGAGCCTATTATCAAGGTTCGGGGCCTTCTCAAGCAATGAATGAATTGGGTCAGAGAGCCAGTTTAGGGGGGCTACCATTCAGGGTAGCCAGAGATAGGTTTAGGTATTTGGGGATCCAGATGATGGGAGAGTGAGCGACGCTATTAAGTGGAACCTAACAAAGTTGGAGGAGGAGATAAGGGAGGACTTTAAGAGGTGAGATACGTTGCATCTGACGCTGGCAAGCACGGTCCAAGTGTTGAAAATGAATGTCCTTCCGAGGTTCTTATTCATATTCCAGACGTTTCCGATTTTCATTCCAAAGGTCTTGTTTCGGAAGTTGGATGCAGTCATTTCGGAGTTTGTGTGGGCGGAGAAGATGCCAAAGGTGAAGAGGGCCCTGCTGCAGAGGAGTTGGTGCTTGCTGCATTACTATTGGGGCGGTGAAGGTGAGGGGGAGGTGGGCAGGAGGGGGGTTAGAATGGGTTACGATGGAGGAAGTGTTCTGCAGGGGGTCCAGCCTGAGGGCCATGGTGACGGCAATGTTACCACTGGCACCGAGGAGATATATGGAGAGCCGGTTATACAGTCCACAATTAAAGTGCGGAACCAGCTGAGGAGACATTTTAGGATAGAAGGGATATCAGTGTTAATGGTGTTATGTGAGAACCACGGGTTTGAGCCGGGGGGGCGGGGCCAGGGGGAGGGGGGGGGTACGATATACGATATGTACAGAAAGTGGAAAGAGGTACGGCTGATGAGGGCAAGGGATTTGCATCTGGAAGAGCGGTTCGCAAGCAGAGAGGAGCTGAGGGAGGGGTCAGAGCTCCCGAGGAGAAGTTAATTTCGGTGTCTACAAGTAAGGGACTTTGCACAGAACGTGTAGAAGGGGTTCCCCAGGCTGCCGAAGTAAGTCCTATTGTAACGGTTGTTGCTTCCGGACGTGGTCGGGGAGGGGAGGGTGGCTGGGAGAGCAGGGGGGGGAGGGTGGGGGGGGGGGGGGGCAGGTGGTGAGGATCAAGGAGCAATGGGAGGAGGAGTTGGGGGGTGAGGGGGAGATAGGTTGGGAAGTGTGGAATGAGGCGATGCGCAGGGTGAATTCGACCTCCTCGTGTGCGAGGTTGAGCTTGATACAGTTTAAGGTGGTACACAGGGTGCACATGCCCCGGGAGAGGGTTCCTCCAGGGAGTGGCAGCCGAGAGCGAGAAGTCTGGGCAGGGACCAGCAAACCATGTGCATATGTTCTGGGGCTGTGAGAAGCTGGAGAGATACTGGGCAGGAGTGTTCGGGATGCCAGCAAAAATTGTGGGGTTGGAGGTCGGGCCGGACCCTATGGTGGCGATTTTCGGGATATCAGAAGACGGAGCTGATGAAGAGGAGGAAGGCCGATGTCGTGGCCTTCACCTCTCTGATCGCACGGCGAAGAATCTTACTGGAATGGCCATCGGCGACGCCGCTGGGGGTGGCAGTCTGGGTAGGGGATCTATACGACTTCCTCTGGAGAAAATCAAGTATGAACTGCGGGGTTCAGCGGAGGGGTTTGAGACATGGTGGGGACTGATCTGTGGCCACGTTGGAAGAGATGTCCGTCGTGGGGGAGGGGGGGGGGGGGGTGAAAAAGGGGAAAAACCTGTACAGATTGTAAAACTGAGTTGGGGAGTGTGTTCCCTGGGTTTTTTATGTTTTGTAACTGTTTGAATAAGTTTGGAATAAAATACATTAAAAAAATAATTTCATGGTCATCATTAGACTTTTAATTCCATATTTTTATTGAATTCAAATTTCTCCATCTGCCACAGTGGGATTCAAGTCCAGATCCCCGGAGCATTATCCCGGGTCTCTGAATCACTTGTCCACTGGGCCATTTCCTCCTCTGACCTCTCTGTGACCAGGGAACTGGGTAGGGAGGGTCCAAATCATCCATGTTTGATCAGGACGTGTCCTCCTGTTCGCCAAAGGAACCACAAAAAGTTAACAATAAGTTTGATGTAGCTGGGCTTCATTGGTCTGAAGTCAAAATGGAGTTTGGTACCGTGCCAGGTACACATTGTGCAAACATCCCGATTACAACATTCAGAGGCGACTTTGCCATTAAAGTTCAAACTTCTGGGGCAGCTCCCCTGGCTGATGTCAGGATAGTTAAAATGTTGGCTGGAAATGCAGCAGGGGGGAGGAAAGAAGCTTTTCCGATGGTGGGAAGAAGTGTTCAGGACAAGGATCCAAAACCTTGAAATCAGATCCAGGCAATTTGAGAGAGAAATTTGGAAAACGCTTATTTCATGAAAAGGGTGGAAGAGGTAATGAGAGTCTCTCGCACAAAAAACAATGGACGGCTGTTCAATTAATAATTTAAAATCAGAATTTTTGGATCTTTTTCCTGGATGAGGTTATTGAGGGATCGACAGCTGAGAAAGTAAGGTGCACTATTCATACAAATCAGCCTCATGATCTCACTGCGCTGTAGAGCAGGTTCGAGGGGTGAAATGGCCTCCTCCTGTTCCTGTGAGTTTCCAACCCCTGCATTTCATCACCCCTCTCATTCCCAACTCCTACTTCCAGCACCTCATCAACCCTGCCCACTCATCTGACCACATCCTCTGGGAAGGAATAGGTTAAAATAGCCGTTTATACCACTATCTCTGAACCAGCTCACTATGTACACATATAAACAACAGTGGATAACATTGACGTACTTCTTAGAATTGAACAATTCCATTTGACGAGTTAGGAATGTGTTTGTTCTCTCTGCTTCCAGTTTCCGTACATTATCAGTACTTGGTTACACATTTTCTTCCTTGCGTTCAATCAATATATTTCTCTAATATTCTTCCTTTTATTCAGCTTCTACACGATTTTGCAGCTTTTCAGTTCAATGGTGATTATTTACCCAGTTAAAGAGGAAGGCTCCCGACAAACAAAGGCAAAGATTCGGATGTGGGAAGCAATGCGAGCAACGCAGAGGTTAACTTTTACTCACAGCAGTCTCTTGTTCTGTTCGATTCTTTGGTAAATTATTGAACTTTGGTGTGAAAAATTAAAGACTCTTCCTGACAATGCAGAGTTCGAAGGTATAATGTTCTCTTTCCAAAGAGGTCCACGGGTTCTTCCCACAGGCTGACTACTCCCGTCACACAGACAGGAAAGGCGTTTCACTCACTTTTCATATTGGAAAACTTTAATAAACTTTCTCTGTTCTCAACAAGATGCAAATCAAATTCAGTTACATTTCCTCGTAACTTAAGTTTTGAATTCTGTGCGTCATCAGGGTTGTTCAATTGCATTTCCTCCCAAGGGTTGCAATATCCTTCCTGTGGTCAGGTGACCAGAGCCCCATACAATACCGACTGACATTCTCACACAGTACCAAACAACACCTTTCAGACTTCTCTAAAACTGAACTTATGGGGAGATAGTGGTGTGGCGTTATTGTCACTGGACTGGTGGTCCAGAGACCCAGGTAATGATCTGGGTTTGAATCCCACCATGGCAGATGGCGGAATTTGAATCTAACAAATGTCTGGAATTAAAAGTCTAATGCTAAGCATGAAACCATTGTCGATTGTTGGAAATAAACAGCTGGTTCACTAATGTCCTTTAGGGAAGGAAATCTGCCATCCTTACCTGGTATGACCTACATGTGACTCCAGAACCTCAGCAATGTGGTTGACTCTTAAATGGCCTAGCAAGCAGCTCAGTTGTGTCAAACCGCTACAAAGTTAAATAAAAAGGAAATAAATTGGACAGACCATTCGACATTGAGCTAGGCACTGGAAACGACAATGGTAAACCCAGCACTGTCGATTCTGCAAAGTCCTCCTTCCTAAGATCTGTGGGCTTGTGCAGTAATTGGGAGAACTGTCTCACACACTGGTCAAGCAGCAGCCTGACATAGTCACACTGATAGGATCATACTTTCAGATAACATCCCAGACACCACTATCACCATCCCTGGGTGTGTCCTGCCGGTGGGGCAGAGGTGGTGGCACAGTGGTATACAATTGAGAGGGAGTTGTCCTGGGAGTCATCAACATCGACTCCGGACCCCATTAAGTCTCATCAGGTCAAAAACATGGGCAAGGACACCTCCTGCTGATTACCACGTACCAGCCACCATCAGCTGATGAATCAGTACTCCTCCATGTTGAACACCACTCGGAGGAAGCACTGAGGGTGGCAAGGGCACAGAATATACTCCTGGTGGGGACTTCAATGTCCATCATCAAGAGTGGCTCGGTTGTACCACCACAGACCGAGCTGACCAGGTCCTAAAGGACATCGCTGCTAGACTGGGACTGCAGCAGGTGGTGAGGGAAACATACTTGACCACATCCTCACCAACCTGCCAGCTGCAGATGTATCTGTCCATGACAGTGTTGGTAGCAGTGACCATCACACAGTCCTTGGGGAGACAAAGTCCCGTCTTCACATTGAGGATACTCTCCATCGTGTTGTGTGGCACTACCACCGTGCTCAATGGGATAGACTTCAAACAGATCGAACTCCAGACTGGGCGTCCATGAGGCTGGGGGCCATCAGCAGCAGAATTGTATCAACCCCAATCTGTAACCTCCTGGCCCGGCATATCCCCCACTCCCCCATTACCACCCAGCCAGGGGATCACCCCTGGTTCAATGAAGCGTGCAGGAGAGCGTGCCAGGAGCAACACCAGGGTCAACTGGGGAGGCTACAACACAGGACTACTTGCATGTCAAACAGCATAAGCAGCAAGTGTTAGACAGAGCCAAGCCATCACACGACCAGTGGATCAGATCTAAACTCTGCAGTCTGGCCACATCCAGCCGTGAATGGTGGTGGACAATTAAACAACTCACTGGGGGGGGAGGTGGCTCCACAAAAACCCCTATCTCCAGTGATGGAGGAGCCCAGCACAACTGTGCAAAAGACAAGGCTGAGGCATTCGCAACAATCTTCAGCTGGAAGAGCCGAGTGGTCCCCAGCATCACAGATCTCAGTCTTAAGCCAATTCAATTCACTCCACGTGATATCAAGAAATAGCTGAAGGTACTCGATACTGCAAAGGCTATCGGCCCTGACAATATCCCGGCAGTAGTACTGAAGACGTACCCTCCAGAACTTCCCACGCCTCTAGCCAAGCTGTTCCAGTGCAGCTACAACACTGGAAACTACCCGGCAATGTGGAAATTTGCCCCTGTGTGTCCTGTCCACAAGAAACAGGACAAATCCAACCCAGCCAATTACTGCCCTATCAGTCTACTCTCAATTATCAATAAAGGTGATGGAAGGGGTCATCAGCAGCGCTATCAAGCGGAACTGATTCAGCAATAACCTGCTCACAGATGCTCAGTTTGGGTGACTGTGACTACCCTTGACGTCAAGGCAGATTTGATCGAATATGGCATCAAGGATGCTAGCAAAACTGGAGTCAACGGAAATCAGGGGGAAACTCTCCGCTGGTTGGAATCATACCTGGCCCAAAGGAAGATGGTTGTGGTGGTTGGAGGTCAATCATCTCAGTCCCAGATATCACTGCAGGAGTTCCTCAGGGTAGTGTCCTCGGCGCAACCATCTTCAGCTGCTTCAGCAATGGCCTTCCTTCCAACATAAGGTCAGATTTGGGGATGTTTGCTGATGACTGCACAATGTTCAGCACCATTTGCGACTCCTCAGACACTGAAGAAGTCCACATGCAAATCCAACAAGGCCTGAACGATATCCAGGCTTGGGCTGACAAGTGGCAAGTAACATCTGCACGACACAAGTGCCGGGCAATGACATCTCCTACAAAAAAGAATCAAACCATCTCCCCTGGATATTCAATGACATTACCACCACTGAGTCTCCCACTATCAATATCCTGGGGATTACCACTGACCAGAAACTGAACTGGACGAGCCTTATAAATACTGTGGCTACAAGAGGAGGTCAAAGGTTAGGAAGTCAACGATGAGTAACTCACCTCCTGACTTCCCAAAGCCTGTCCACCATCTACAATGCACAAGTCAGATGTGTGATGGAATACTCTCCACTTGCCTGGATGAGCGCAGCTCCAACACTCAAGAAGCTCGATACCATCCAGGACAAAGCAGTCCCATTTGATTGGCACCTGATCCACAAACATTCACCCCCTCTACCACCAACATACAGTGGCAGCCGTGTGTACATAGAACATAGAACATTACAGCGCAGTACAGGCCCTTCGGCCCTCGATGTTGCGCCGACCTGTGAAACCACTCTAAAGCCCATCTACACAATTCCCTTATCGTCCATATGTCTATCCAATGGCCATTTGAATGCCCTTAGTGTTGGCGAGTCCACTACTGTTGCAGGCAGGGCATTCCACATCCTTACTACTCTCTGAGTAAAGAACCTACCTCTGACATCTGTCCTATATCTATCTCCCCTCAATTTAAAGCTATGTCCCCTTGTGTTAGACATCACCATCCGAGGGAAAAGGCTCTCACTGTCCACCCTATCCAATCCTCTGATCATCTTGTATGCCTCAATTAAGTCACCTCTTAACCTTCTTCTCTCTAACGCAAACAGCCTCAAGTCCCTCAGCCTTTCCTCATAAGATCTTCCCTCCATACCAGGCAACATTCTGGTAAATCTCCTCTGCACCCTTTCCAATGCTTCCACATCCTTCCTATAATGCGACGACCAGAGTTTTGTACAGCTGCAACATGACCTCATGGCTCCGAAACTCAATCCGTCTACCAATAAAAGCTAACACACCGTACGCCTTCTTAACAACCCTCTCAACCTGGGTGGCAACTTTCAGGGATCTATGTACATGGACACCGAGATCTCTCTGCTCATCCACACTGCCAAGAATCTTACCATTAGCCCAGTACTCTGTCTTCCTGTTATTCCTTCCAAAATGAATCACCTCACACTTTTCTGCATTAAACTCCATTTGCCACCTCTCAGCCCAGCGCTGCAGCTTATCTATGTCCCTCTGTAACTTGTAACATCCGTCCGCACTGTCCACAACTCCATCGACTTTAGTGTCATCTGCAAATTTACTCACCCATCCTTCTACGCCCTCCTCCAGGTCATTTATAAAAATGACAAACAGCAGTGGCCCCAAAACAGATCCTTGTGGTACACCACTAGTAACTGGACTCCAGTCTGAACATTTCCCATCAACCACCACCCTTTGTCTTCTTCCAGCTAGCCAATTTCTGATCCAAACTGCTAAATGACCCTGAATCCCATGCCTCCGTATTTTCTGCAGTAGCCGACCGTGGGGAACCTTATCAAACGCTTTACTGAAATCCATATACACCACATCAACTGCTTTACCCTCATCCACCTTTTTGGTCACCTTCTCAAAGAACTCAATAAGGTTTGTGAGGCACGACCTACCCTTCACGAAACCGTGTTGACTAACTCTAATCAAATTATTCCTTTCCAGATGATTATACATCCTATCTCTTATAAACCTTTCCAAGATTTTGCCCACAACAGAAGTAAGGCTCACTGGTCTATAGTTACCGGGGTTGTCTCTACTCCCCTTCTTGAACAAGGGGACAACATTTGCTATCCTCCAGTCTTCTGGCACTATTCCTGCAGACAAAGATGACTTGAAGATCAAAGCCAAAGGCTCAGCAATCTCCTTCCTAGCTTCCCAGAGAATCCTAGGATAAATCCCATCCGGCCCAGGGGACTTATCTATTTTCACACTTTCCAGAATTGCAACCACCTCCTCCTTATGAACCTCAAGCCCTTCTAGTCTAGTAGCCTGAATCTCAGTATTCTACTCGACAACATTGTCTTTTTCCTGTGTGAATACTGACAAAAAATATTCATTTAGCACCTCTCCTATCTCCTCGGACTCCAAGCACAACTTCCCACTACTGTCCTTGACTGGCCCTACTCTTACCCTAGTCATTCGTTTATTCCTGACATATCTATAGAAAGCTTTAGGGTTATCCTCGATCCTACCTGCCAAAGACGTCTCATGTCCCCTCCTGGCTCTTCTTAGCTCTCTCTTTAGGTCCTTCCTAGCTAACTTGTAACTCTCGAGTGCCCTAACTGAACCTTCATGTCTCATCTTTACATAAGCCTCCTTCTTCCTCTTGACAAGTGTTTTGACTGCTTTAGTAAACCACAGTTCCCTTGCTCGACCACTTCCTCCCTGCCTGACAAGTACATACTTATCAAGGACACGCAGTAGCTGTTCCTTGAACAAGCTCCACATTTCCATTGTGCCCATCCCCTGCAGTTTTCCTCTCCATCCGATGCATCCTAAGTCTTGCCTCATCGCCTCATAATTGCCTTTCCCCCAGATATAACTCTTGCCCTGTGGTATATACCTATCCCTTTCCATCGCTGAAGTAAACTTAATCGAATTGTGGTCACTATCACCAAAGTGCTCACCTACCTCCAAATCTAACACCTGTCCTGGTTCATTACCCAGTACCCAATCCAATACGGCCTCGCCTCTTGTTGGCCTATCTACATACTGTGTCAGGAAACCCTCCTGCACACATTGGACAAAAACTGACCCATCTAAAGTACTCTTTAAGCTGCACTGCAGGAACTCACCAAGGTTCCTTAGGCAGCACCTTCCAAGTCCAGGACCGCTACCATCTAGAAGGACAAGGGCAGTAGATACCTGGCAACACCACCACCTGGAGGTAACCCCCCCCCTCCCCCCCCCCCCCCCCCCCCCCCCCCCCCCCGGTCACTCGGCGTCCTCACTTGGAAATATATCGCCGCTCCTTCACTGTCACCGGGTCAAAACCCTGGCGGTAAGGTTGTGGTGGTATGCATTAGGGGTCATGTGGGACTGTGAAGCCGTGATGTCATTGGCTGACAGATCCCGGGTCCTAGTTGGCTGTTGATCTCTAGCTCCGCCCTGAAGGCGGAGTATAAGAACCAGGAGTTCTCCCCCGCAGGCCAGTCTGTTGCTGAACTGCGGGGAACAAGTCACGCTTAATAAAGCCTCATCGACTTCATCTCTGTTCGTCTCTCGTGAGTCTTTGTGCGCTACAATTTATTAAGCGTGCTTAAAGGACTATGGAGCTCAGGATCGTCCCGGAATGCCTGAGGATCAGCCCCCACGCAGTGAACTTAGCAGGAGTTTTTAAACACTGGCAGACTTGTTTCGAAGCCTACCTCAGAACGGCCCCCAGCCGGGTCACAGAAGACCAGAAACTACAGGTCCTGCACTCGAGGGTAAGCCCGGAAATTTTCCCTCTCATAGAAGACGCTGAGGATTTCCAGACGGCGTTCGCAGCACTAAAGAGCATCTATGTTCGCCCAGTTAACCAGATCTACGCACGCTACCAACTCGCAATGAGACGGCAAAGTCCCGGAGAATCGCGAGACGAATTCTACGCCGCGCTGCTAATTTTGGGACGGGCCTGCAGCTGCCCGTCGGTAAATGCGATTGAACACACGGACATGTTAATTCGCGATGCTTTTGTGGCAGGTATGAACTCTCCCCAAATCCGCCAAAGACTTTTAGAAAAAGAGTCGCTAGGACTCTCAGAGGCATGGGCCCTTGCAGCCTCCCTAGATGTGGCCGCGCGAAACGCCCGCGCCTACGGCCCCGACCGCGTGGCAGCCCCTTGGGCTCCGTGGACCCCCGTCGCGACAAACCCCTCCCCCCCCCCACAGGCTTGCGCGGTTCAGGTGCCAAGTCATCCCGGGGGGGGCCTGCTGCTATTTCTGCGGCCAGGCGAAACACCCCCGGCAGCGCTGCCCGGCCCGCGCAGCGATTTGCAAGAGCTGCGGGAAAAAGGGCCATTTCGCGGCTGTGTGCCGGTCCCGGGGGGTCGCCGCTGTCCCCGGAGAAGAAGGAGTCCTGCGCGTTTCAAACGCTCCCCAACCCCCCCAGCGCCCCATGTGCGTCCGCAGGCGCAGCCATTTTGGGTCCCGGCCACCGCTGTCCCCGGAGAAGAAGGAGTCCTGCGCGTTTCAAACGCTCCCCAACCCCCCCAGCGACCCATGTGCGACCCGCAGGCGCAGCCATTTTGGGTCCCGGCCACCACGAGGGGAGGAGGGGCGCCGCCATCTTGGGACCCCCAGCCCTGTGCGACGCATGGGGGCGGCCATTTTGTCCACCCCGCCACCATCTTGGGACCCTCCAGCCATGTGCGATGCATGGGGGCGGCCATTTTGTTCACCGCCGCCGCCATCTTGGACGGCAACAATGGACCCCAGCATCGACGGCTCCACGGGGTTCGAGGAAGACGCTGAAGCACTACGACCACGTCTGGCCTCAATGACGCTGGATCAAGCACGGCCCCGGACGGTCCAGACGATGACAACAACGGTGCTGATCAACGGGCACGAGACACCATGCCTGGTCGACTCCGGGAGCACAGAAAGCTTCATCCACTCCGACATGGTAAGACGCTGTTTCTTGACCATCCGTCCCAGTGCGCAAAAGATTTCCCTAGCTGCAGGATCCCACTCCGTACAGATCAAAGGCTTCTGCATAGTGACCCTAACGGTGCAAGGGAGGGAGTTTAAAAACTACAGGCTCTACGTCCTTCCCCAACTCTGCGCGCCCACATTACTGGGATTAGATTTCCAGTGCAATCTGCAGAGCCTAACTTTCCAATTCGGCGGCCCAATACCCCCACTCACTATCTGCGGCCTCGCAACCCTCAAGGTTGAGCCCCCATCCTTGTTTGCAAACCTCACCCCGGATTGCAAACCCGTCGCCACTAGGAGCAGACGGTACAGCGCCCAGGACCGGACATTCATTCGGTCCGAAGTCCAGCGGCTACTGAAGGAAGGCATAATCCAGGCCAGCAATAGTCCCTGGAGAGCACAGGTGGTAGTAGTAAAGGCAGGGGAGAAGCAAAGGATGGTCATAGACTATAGCCAGACCATCAACAGGTAGATGCGTACCCTCTCCCCCGCATATCCGACATGGTCAATCGGATTGCCCAATATAAGGTCTTCTCCACCGTGGACCTCAAGTCCGCCTACCATCAGCTCCCCATCCGCCCAAGTGACCGCAAGTACACAGCCTTCGAGGCATACGGGCGATTATACCACTTCCTAAGGGTCCCATTTGGCGTCACAAACGGGGTCTCGGTCTTCCAACGAGAGATGGACCGAATGGTTGATCAACACGGATTGCAGGCCACGTTCCCGTATCTCGACAATGTAACCATCTGCGGCCACGATCAGCAGGACCACGACGCCAACCTCCAAAAATTCCTCCAGACCGCTAAAGCCTTGAACCTCACATACAACGAGGACAAGTGCGTTTTTAGCACAAACCGGCTAGCCATCTTGGGATATGTAGTGCGCAATGGGATAATAAGCCCCGACCCCGAACGTATGTGCCCCCTCATGGAATTTCCCCTCCCTCACTGCTCCAAAGCCCTAAAACGCTGCCTGGGGTTCTTTTCATATTACGCCCAGTGGGTCCCCCAGTAAGCAGACAAGGCCCGCCCCCTAATACAGACCACGACCTTCCCCCTGTCGACAGAGGCTTGCCAGGCCTTCAGCCGCATCAAAGCGGATATCGCAGAGGCCACGATGCGCGCCATTGACGAGTCCCTCCCCTTCCAGGTCGAGAGCGACGCCTCCGATGTAGCTCTAGCGGCCACCCTTAACCAAGCGGGCAGACCCGTGGCCTTTTTCTCCCGAACCCTCCACGCCTCAGAAATCCGCCAGTCCCCAGTGGAAAAGGAAGCCCAAGCCATAGTGGAAGCTGTGCGACATTAGAGGCATTACCTGGCCGGCAGGAGATTCACTCTCCTCACTGACCAGCGGTCAGTAGCCCTCATGTTCGATAATGCACAGCGGGGCAAAATTAAAAATGACAAGATCTTAAGGTGGAGGATCGAGCTCTCCACCTTCAACTATGAGATCTTGTACCGTCCCGGAAAGCTGAACGAGCCGTCCGATGCCCTGTCCCGCGGCACATGTGCCAACGCACAAATTAACCGTCTCCAAACCCTCCACGAGGACCTCTGCCACCCGGGGGTCACTCGGTTCTACCATTTTATAAAGTCCCGCAACCTCCCCTACTCCGTGGAGGAGGTCCGTACAGTCACAAGGAACTGCCACATCTGCGCAGAGTGCAAACCGCATTTTTTCAGGCCGGATAGTGCGCACCTGATCAAGGCCTCCCGTCCCTTTGAACGCCTCCGTCTGGATTTCAAAGGGCCCCTCCCCTCCACCGACCGCAACACATACTTCCTGAACGTGGTGGACGAGTACTCCCGTTTCCCCTCCGCCATCCCCTGCCCTGACATGACAGCGGCCACAGTCATTAAAGCCCTTAACACCATATTCACAATGTTCGGTTGCCCCGCATACGTCCATAGCGACAGGGGGTCCTCCATGAGTGACGAGCTGCGCCAGTTCCTGCTCAGCAAGGGTATAGCCTCGAGCAGGACGACCAGCTACAACCCCCGGGGGAACGGGCAAGTAGAGAGGGAGAACGGCACGGTCTGGAAGACCGTCCTACTGGCCCTACGGTCCAGGGATCTCCCAGTTTCACGGTGGCAGGAGGTCATCCCGGACGCTCTCCACTCCATCCGGTCGCTGCTGTGTACCACCACTAACCAAACGCCTCATGAGCGCCTCCTTGTCTTCCCCAGGAAGTCCTCCTCTGGAACGTCGCTGCCGACCTGGCTGGCGGCCCCAGGACCCATCTTGCTCCGGAAACATGTGCGGGCGCACAAGTCGGACCCGTTGGTCGAGAGGGTTCACCTCCTCCACGCGAACCCGCAGTACGCCTACGTGGAGTACCCCGACGGCCGACAGGACACGGTCTCCCTGCGAGATCTGGTGCCCGCCGGCAACACGCACACCCCCTCGACACCAATCACCCCCTCCCTGCCACCGGCGCACCCCGCGACCGCCCCCTTCCCGGGAGGATCGGTCCTCCTCCCAGGTCCGACCAGAAGTGAAGCTGAAGCAGAAACCGTAAAGCTCCCGGAGACGACAACACTGGAACAAGCACCACCACCACCGGGGCTGAGGCGATCGACAAGGACGACCAGACCGCCCGACTGACTCGTGGCATCGGTGTAACACTAGAATGTTGTGGACTTTAACGAGAATTTTTTTTCCTTTTTCCCTCTTACGAATACTGTAAATAGTTCAAAACAAAAAACCCTGTACATAGCCCAGTGTAGGGCACTGTGATGACATGCAAAAGTTTTTTTCCTCCCAGGACCAGCCTTGTAAACCCCTACCACCATGCGAAGCACCACCCCGCCGGGTTCATTTTTAACAAGGGGTGAATGTGGTAGTATGCATTAGAGGTCATGTGGGACTGTGAAGCCGTGATGTCATTGGCTGACAGATCCCGGGTCCTGGTTGGCTGTTGATCTCTAGCTCCGCCCTGAAGGCGGAGTATAAGAACCAGGAGTTCTCCCCCGCAGGCCAGTCTGTTGCTGAACTGCGGGGAACAAGTCACGCTTAATAAAGCCTCATCGACTTCATCTCTATTCGTCTCTCGTGAGTCTTTGTGCGCTACAAAGGTAAAGGTAAAGTCGCTACAGTCCCAGTTGACCATAGGCTGCTTTCCCCTTTGAGGGGGAGAGCTGATTGGTGGTCGTTTAACCTGAGGCTCACCACACCTCAGACGAGGGGAAAGGTACAGGAATTGAACCCACACTGCTGGCTTTTCTCTGCATCATGAACCGGTTGTCTAGTCAACTGAGCTAAACCAGCCCGCTGCATCTCCCTCCCTAACAGCACAGTAACTACACCACATGGGCTGCAGCGGTTCAAGAAGGCAGCTCATCACCACCTTCTCAAGGACAATTAGGGATGGCCAACAAACGCTGGTCGAACCAGTGACTCCCACACCCGTAAAAAAGTGAATACGTTTAAAAATAAATCACTATTAATTAAGCTGCTTGTAATCAATATAGCCATTTTAATCCCATGCCCCAAGACAACAGCTTGTGCTACTAGACTAGCAATCTTGTGAGAACAAGTTCAAATGCAACCATTGCAGTTTGAAGATTCAAATTCAGTCGTTTAAAAATAACCAGGAACAAAAATTGGCACCAGCAAAAGGGAATCTCAGTAAAAACACAAATGGTTCAGGATATAAACTGAGGGACTTGAGGCTGTTTTCGTTAGAGGGAAGAAGGTTAAGAGGTGACTTAATTGAGGCATACAAGATGATCAGAGGATTGGATAGGGTGGACAGTGAGAGCCTTTTTCCTCAGATGGTGATGTCTAGCACGAGGGGACATAGCTTTAAATTGAGGGGAGATAGGTATAAGACAGATGTCAGAGGTAGATTCTTTACTCAGAGAGTAGTAAGAGCGTGGAATGCCCTGCCTGCAACAGTAGTGGACTCGCCAACACTAAGGGCATTCAAATGGCCATTGGATAGACATATGGACGATAAGGGAATAGTGTAGATGGGCTTTAAAGTGGTTTCACAGCTCGGCGCGACATCGAGGGCCGAAGGGCCTGTACTGCGCTGGAATGTTCTATGTTCTATGTACACCGTGCTATGGACTCCAAACTGCCATAAACAAGAAGGGAGCATGTCACTAATGGACAGATACGGTGGCTTTGGCAGTAACGTTCTCATTCCGAGAATGAATTTAAAAGGCAGATCACATCTCTGAATGGCCACTGTTCTAGCTAATAAATATTCCCATCTTTGACTTACATGTCACCATTGCTCCGGTAGTCTCTGTGTGCTGGCTTTTCACTACGGTGCTGGACATCTTGAGTTGGGAAATTTCCAGACTCGCCACACTGTCCCCCCTCCCCCTGTTGGTAAAATGTACCCTGAATTATGTGCTTCGTATGTGGGGGGGGGGGGGGGTTGGTGTGGGTGCCAGGGTGGGATGGGGCCAGGGGGGGATGGGGCTAGCCTCACTCCACAAAACCCATTCAAAGATTTCAAATCTCCAAGTGGTTAATCTCTTATAAAGATTAATTTCTATTCAGATCCCACATCAAAGAAAACCAATCCTTTAATAGACTCAAATATTGTTGACGGCGATGTTGGGTTGTGCTGCTCCCTTATTCCCAAGTTCTCTTTAACTTGATGGACTCTGTGAGGGAAAGCTATTTAAATATCCTAACCACATCCCCTTGTCCTCAGTGCAAGGACCGGTGACTCGGGAATAAGGAACGTTGGTGTAGAAGAGGAGGCCAGTCAGCCTCTCTGCCAGTTGGATCATGGTTGATCTATAGGATCAACTTCATTTTCCTGCCTTTCTTCCAAATCCTTCAATACCCAAAAGCATCTGTGGACCTCATTCGAGAAGTTTTCAATCGACTCCCAACATGCACAACATTTGGCGAAGACGTTCCCCAGATTTCCACTGACATTTTTGTGAAAGTGTTTCCTTCACACCTAAATGTCTTTGTTCAAATTTTAAAGTTTATGCCCCTTTGTATTGGATCCCATCTTCCGCACCAGAGAAAATAGTTCCTCTATTTCTGCACAGTTCAATCCCTGAATCATTTTAATACAACTTCATTGGTTTGCCCCTCTGCTTTCTAAATTTAAGAGAATATTTTTAATTGATAAAGGACCGAGAAGAATAGTTAACAACATGTTTGAGCCAACAGTTAAAACATGTGAGGGTGAGTTTGTGGCTACACTTTGGGTTCATAGAATTCTAGAACCCCTACAGTGCAGAAGGAGGCCATTCGGCCCATCAGCTTTGCCCCAAAGCTCTGAAAGAGTCTTCCACCCAAGCCTACCCCTCCCCCTGTCCCAATCACCCCGAAACCTTTGGACACTAAGGGGCAATTTATCACGGCCAATCCACCTCACCTGCACATCTTTGGACTGTGGGAGGAAACCGGAGCACCCGGAGGAAACCCACGCAGACACGGGGAGAACGTGCAGACTCCGCACAGACAGTCACCCGAGGCAGGAATTGAACCGGGGTCCCTGGAGCTGTGAGGCAGCCGTGCTAACCACTGTGCCACCGTGCCGCCCCTACTTGATCACTTTCACAGCAAGGATATAAATGATCGCGACAATTCTCCGCAAGGAGACCAACCAACTCTCCTGAAGTGGATGATGAGTTTATCGTTCTAATCACTTTCCAGATGTGATTTGCGTGTTGCCGGGCAGCCTGTGTGCCGGTAGTCAGGTGGGATTCGGAGTAGGGCGGCAGACATCACTCCCACAGGACTGCAGTCACAGCAGGTAAAAACTACAGAGAGCTTTGGTTAATAAACTGTTAAAGGTATCATCTGTGTCTTCGCTCATACGTAACGACACAATAAAATGTGGGAGGGTGATGTGCAGCCTCCGTTAGCGAGATCAGCGTCTTGGGGGCAAAATACAGCGAGAATCGAGAAACACGATTCTCACCGGCGAGATCGCATTTCCCAATTGTCCAGACACCGGATTCTCCGCCGGCGGGATGCTCCGTTTTGCCGGCAGCCCCGGGGGTTTCCCGACGGCGAGGGACTGCCCCACAATGGGAAACCCCACTGACCAGTCAGTGTAACAGAGCAGCCCACCGGCGGGGTGAACCTGAAAAGTGACACGGCGGGACGGAGAATCCAGCCCCTCGTCAGTGATGGAAGGTCGCGAACCTCATTTAAATACATCAACATATCATCAGTGAGCCCTCCCTCCGGCACTTTCCCCTCACTGAATATTCATCGGGTGACGACATAATTTGCAACAACTATGTAAACAAGAAGCTGGCAATCTCCCCTCCGAAGGGGCTATCCAAGGTGAGCACTCGGGTTGCCGTCACCCTCCAGGGTTCCAATTGCAGGGGGGGGGCTGCCGGAGAGAACACGGGAGACCCAGATAGGTTCAACCCGGGGCTGGTGGGGATCAGTCTCTACATCTCGGGCGGTGGGCGACCCACACAGGCCTTAACGGCGCTTCCTGTCTGCGATCCTCTCGGTTTAAAGGGGTCTGGCAGACAGCGCTTCCCTTGCCACCTTGCTGGGCTTGTGGCAATGTCAGTGCTGAGGCATTGCCCTTCCAAAGAGGCAGCTGGAAAGTGGGTGGGAGCAGGTGAATCCACAGGGTCAGCACTGGGGGTGACGGTGAGGTCCCTGGGTGGCGCCCCATGACTGCCCCGGCTGCACGGGCAGAGTGGGGGACTCTGACAGGGGGTGGTTCCCAGCCTCAGGAGGGCAGAAGGCCCTCATATATAGGGGGGAGGGGAAACTTGTGCAGTCAGAAGAAACCCTCACACTCAGGAAACAGTTTGAATCCAGAGGGCATGAGCTATCTGGAAGTTCAAGGCTACTGGTTATGGAGGCCAGGCTGGCAGGGATTAGTACCTGGGACCGGCTATTCCAGCTGAAAGGCTCGGTTAATTCGCAACCCACAAGAACTGGGAAATGAGGGTGCTATTTAAGGATGAATCTGACTGTAAATTGCAGCCTTCACACAAATCAGGTGTGCCTTGTCTGTCACAAAAGAAGCCAGTTGCCTAATCAGCTCCCTAGCCCTTCCTTGATGAGTCAATTATACCAAGTTTGTCAGCATGGCGATGCAGGAGTATGCCGCTGATTGTTTCCACCCTTTGGAATCCTAGCTCCCAAGCATTGAACTCCAAAGATAATACTCACATTTCCATTACAAAGGGGTTACTCGGATATGGCCCCGGGTGCAAGGCTTTCTGGTGAATGATCCATCTCGGTCTCCTCCGGAAGGCCCCAGCATCACCATGTCAGCCTTCAGCCAATGCGATTCACTCCCGTAATATCAAGAAACAGCTGAAGGCACTGGATACTGCAACGGCTATGTGCCCCGACAATATCCCGGCAATGGAGTCTGCACCGGCCCTGGGAAACAGCACCCTCCTTAAGCCACGCCTCCACCCTATTTCTGCCCTATTCTCCAGGACCTCCACATGGCCATCGCGGGGTCTTGAGGATGAAGATGTTGGCCTGACATGTGCTGGGAATTGATGCCGGCGTAGAGAAGCTAGCCCAACAATACAGCCAATGCCGGGAGCACCAGAAACTTCCTCCGGTGGCACCCCTCCACCCGTGGGAATGGCTGGGGTCGCCTTGGTCATGCCTTCATGTGGATTTTGCCGGGCGTTTCAAAGAGTCGATGTTCTTAATCATAGTCGACATCCACTCCAAGTGGCTGGATGTCCGCCATATGCAGGCAGCGACTTTGAAGGCCAAGACACGGCTCCATCAGACGTTCAGTGTCCACGGCATCCCGGAGGTACTTGTTTCTGAAAATGGGATGGCATTGACCAGCGCTGCATTCGCCAGTTTTTTGAGGACAAATGGGATCTTCCATGTCCGCACCGCTCTGTACCACCCGGCCTTGATGGTTTGGCTGATCGCGGGTCCAAACGTTCCAGCAAGGAATGTGGGAGCAGACCACGGGCCCCCTTCAGACACGTCTGGTCCGGTTTTGTTTTTTTCTGGAACCACATCCAAGCCACCAAAGGGTGTGGCATCTTTGGAGCTTCTAATGGGACGACACCTTCACATGCACTTGAGTTTCGTCCTGCCGGATATTGGCCGGGAGGTCCGTAGTGGATATGCTCGGTCTGAGAATGATTCAAGCAACTGGGCACCCCTGCAAAGTCATTCGGCAGGCAACGCGGGGCACGTCAGGAATTATGGCGATGGAACCACATGTATCCCGGCATGGTGCGAAAGCAGATGGGTCCAGTCCCGTACAAAGTATGGGCACAGGGGCTGAGAGTCCAAAAGACACTTGGATCATGTCCGGAATCACGTGGCAGCAATCGTCGAACCAGTCCCGGATGTCCCGGTGCCACCGGTCCCGTCTCCCCCGCCGTTGCCACGGAAATGAGGGACGCAGCGACCTCGGATTCTGATTCCAAGTTGCAGTTGTAGCCGCTGGAGAATCCTGAGGTCCAGGACGCAAATGCGGATGCGTCTATGTAAGGCCTGCCTCGATGACCCACTTGGAAACGGCGGCCCCCTTCGCTACATACCTCCGGACTCCGCACAGATCGCAATCGAGCACCCCGCCCAGGGGCGCCCCGCAAAGGGGACCTTCACGACATCCCACCATGGTGGTCACTGCTCAGGACCTAGTGGGCAAGGAGTGTCATAACCCGCACTAGGTCATGGGGTCATGGGGTGTGGATTATTAGGTTACCCATGACCTTGGCAGAATATGAACTCCCCGTTAAGAGGGCGAGGCTTACCCTTAACACCGATGCCTGACCAGAATAAAAACCCTGGCCCAGACGTACCCTTCGGGGAGTGGAGAGTGCAGTTGTGTTATCGATTAAATCTTTTGTTTTGCCACCAAACAATCGTTCCTTGCTCGGATCCAACACTGACCCAGGATTTTAACCCTTTTTTCACCAAATGCATAGAATGGGCTGGATTCTCCGAGCCTCTGCCCCAAAATCACGATCAGCACGGGGGCGGAGAATGGGCGTCAACGACGAAATCCGGTCTGACTCCGCTCCCGCGATTCTCCGGTCCCCGGAGAATCGCCACGAATCGCGCATGCGGGCTACACGGTGCGGGTAGGGGGCCATTGACAGAGGCCACCCCCGCGATTCACCGAGGGTAACTGGCCGAGTTCCTGACGGTGTGGTTCTAACCATGTTTCGCCTGTTGGGAACGGCCAGTGGCGGCTGTGGACTCAGTCCACGGCCGCCCTGGTGGGGGGCGGGGGGTGACCCTGCACCGTGAGGGGCCTCATGGACGGCCAGGGGGGCAATCGGGCGGCACCGATCCGTGGGCGCGTGATCTCGGGGGGGGGGGACATACATTTTTGGTGCCGCTCCGCGGGGCGAGTCCGCCACCACCGGAAGTCCCGGCCGGAAGTGCAGGGCCCCGTTCCCAGCACTCCAGGGCCCTGCTAACCCCCCTGCAGGTCGGAGAATCGCCCTGGACTTTCTTAAGGAAAGTCCAGAGAGAAACACCCGCATTTTGACGCTGGCATGGGGCCATAGCCCCATTATTGGAGAATCTCGCCCATGCATATGAAATTCCTCCATTCATCACAGCTCACAGTCTGAACGTCTGTGTTTGGTTCTCGACAGAATCACAACCAGACATTTGAAGCTCAACCCTGCCAAATATAAATTCAGAGTTAGTGACGTCCCCTATGTGGACCACCTGCTAACTGCCAATGGTGTGAAGTCAGACCCAGGCAAGACAAAGCAGATGAGGGCCATCACGCCCTGCAGCATTTCCTCAGTATGACAAATGATCTATCAAAGTGCATTCCTTACTACAGCAAAATGCCTGCATCCCTGCGCCAACGTCTCCACCAGGATGTGGGGTGATGGTGGCAGGAGCTCCACAACAGTGCGTTCAACAGACTCAAGGGACCTGGTTTCAGCCCCCCCCCCCCGTGTTACAATCCTTCCATGACTGAGCACCTGCAGTGTTGTCAGCAGGTGCCTCTCAGGACGGGCTCAGAGCAGCCTGCGTCCAAAATGGCAGAACAGTGGCTTTTGCATAAGGGCCCTTACTGACCCTGAAGCTCGCTCTGCCTGGATTGTGAAGGAACTCCTCGCCCTTGTTTTTGCCTGCCAGGAATTTTGTGACTTCATTTACGGTCGCCCAGCCACTGATCACCTGCCACTTATCACCATCCTCACAAAGTCCCTCCATACTGCATCACCGCACCTGCAGAGAATGAGCTTCAAACTCCAACAATACAACCCCAGGCTGATCTACAAGCCTGGTAAGGAACTGCACTTAGTAGGCGCTCGCTCAAGGGCTCACCTACCCACCAATCAGCATGCTGAGCGTGACGCAGCCACCATGCTCACCCCAGGCTCGCCTGGTGCCATCCGCCATGTGGGCAATAACCCAGCTGCCTCCCAGGGCACAGCAACATGTGTGACTCGGGAGCACTGGACAGGGCAATCCCTGAGTTTAAGGACTATGCAGCTGCCTAAACATTTACATGTGACGCTTCTGAAAAGGGTGGGCGAAGGGACCCATTTGAGTTTTGCGCCAGTTTGAACTGAAGTTCATGTTTTGTACATTTAAGCTCTCCATTGTTTCTCTGCTGCTATTTCTGTCCTATTCATTTTCACGCAGTTACAGATTTTTCCAACTAAACAGGGGACGATGTAGAGTGTGCACTCATCTGAATATTACAGGGCAGCTTATGTACCGGGAGTGATATGGGATGTGGGGGAGGGTGCTGGAAGGCTCTCCCACAGAGCGGAGGCAGAGTGTGTGAACATTGTACAGTGTTTCTGTCAATAAACTGTTTAAGATATCGGTTGTGACTTCATCCATACATAATGGTGCAATAATACGCCAGGTAAAAATGATTCTCCTGAATTCCCTATTGGTTTATGACCCCAAGGCATTCTGAAGTATGTGACACACCCTTTCATAATCTTAACGATCTCTTATCACATGATACATTCAAGCTTGTTCAAGCTTTGCACAGAATCTCTCAGTTCTGTTTTAATTCTTTCAAATATTTAGTACCTTCTCCAGTGCCTCTTTTTCTTTATTGCAATACCGAGAGAACTGCTCTGAGAATTTCAATGTGATCCTGCCAAGATTCCGGACAAGTTTAATATTAACTTCACCACCACTTTTCAGTTCTTTTCCTCTAGGCAGTGACATCAGGGTTTTGTTTGCATTCTTAGGACTTCACTAACCTGATAAATAAATGCAACAAGTAATTAAAGAAGTGGCACGTGCCTGTCCTATTTTAAATTAATAGGAGCTTCCGCCCCCCAGCTTGATGACTCTGTGGGTAAATGCAACCCGTACTGTGACCATGTATCACTCCATGCAGGAAGACCCCACTTTGCTCTTTGCTGAGTGAGGTGATCTTACCAGATCTTACCGGGGCTACGATTGGCTTCCGCTGAGGACCACATGACATTTCTCACACACGACACAGTGAGGGTCGTGGATACCGGTAATTTTAAGAAGAAAATTGCAGAAAGGGAGAGGCGAAAGAAATCTGCACAGAATTTCACTCTGCATGTGTGGGCGCACTGAGAGAAAAATTCATATTCAACAACTAGCATTTACAGTAAGGGACAAAAGTAAGCTTTCAATGCGCTGGAAGCTATCTTACCTGCTGCAGTAGGTCTAAAATGGGGAGAGAGCTGGTACTGTCCACGCACACTCATAAACCAAGGAACTACTTGGTTAAACTTTAACTGAACTTTATTAGCTCATGTCAAACAAGGTAATGACGTTTGTGGATTGATTTCCTTCACTGGAATTTACATAGAAATGTCTGCCTGACTTTTTAAAAATTAATTTACAGGATGTGGGCGTCGCTGGTTAGGCCAGCATTTATTGCCCATCCCTAATTGCCCTTCAGAAGGTGGTGGAAGTGTGATCCTGCTTTCACTGTTGATGTGCAATTAAATGTTATTTTCTTTGAAAACGTCACAGTCGTCCAGCGCTGGGCACTTGCAAAGGTTTCTGCTGGGAAATGTCAATACCCCAGGCCCCTTGTCAACATTGTTCCTGGCAGATGTTTGGGGTTCAGAGTTAGGGGGCTGGGTTTTCTTTCTCAGCTCCCCATCAGTTCCACCCGCCCAGGGTAGCGGCAGGTAAACGAGAAAGGCCGATGGTTGTGCTCCAACCCCAACCTAAATCTCCCCCTCCTGCCGCTGGACGCTATTCCATCCCGGCCTGCTGCTCTGGAGATGGGGCTTGACCCAGGTGCCAGATTTCCAATCCCAACCACTAAACTTTTATAAGGGCAGGAAACACATGAAAGAAAAAGCTACAACTTCCTCGCTCCCACTGTTGGGTTTGCATGTAATGTTTGTATGTAAATTCCAGTAAATTGGATACCCCAATGATGCGCTGGAGCATTCCTCTAGGAATTCCCAGGTAAGGATTTACCCAGTAATTGCCCGGAAGGGCTACATTCCTCTGAACACTGCGCTGGGCTGGAAACCATCCAGCAAAGTGATTTAAATTGCTAACTTCGAATGGTTCTGCCAGGTTTACTCGCATAATTACTTTGAAAGAGTTAGAAGAGAAAAAGCACTTCCAATGATTTTAAACACACAGAGCGAGCCCGGTACGGTACACTCCCACACGGCCCTGTCCACTGAGCACACACACCCTCCTCCACAGTATTCCCCACCCCTCACCTTCCCCTCTTTGTTCTGACACTCCTGACCCAACCAGGCCCCATCCCACAACATCCTGACCTGAATGATATCCCCCTCACCCGACACTCCTGACCCGCGCTCCCCAATCCGACTCCCCTCAACTCGACCCCCCTGATCCTAAACGACACTCCCCGACCCCTCCTCAACTTAACCCAACCTGACCCCTGACCCAAACACCATCCCCTGAAACCTATCCCCTGCGACCCAGTTCCATGTCCCTGCCCCGCACACCGCTGACGTCCGACTCCCCCAACCCGATGCTCGAACCCCCCACTCCCCCTTATGTCAGAAGCCTTCTATCCACACCCCTGATATCCAGATTCCCTGCCAAGTCCAGATCCCCACATGCTCCTATTCCCCCCATGTCCAGATTCCCCCCCCCCAACCATGTCCAGATTCCGCCCCCTGATATCCATTGCCCCCCCCCACCAATTACAGACACCCCATGACCAGAACCCAACCCCACGACCGGATTCCACCATCTTGTTCGGACCCCCACCCCCCCCAATGTCTGGATCTCCCCCATGCCAAGATTCCGTCCCCATGTCTGGTATTCTCCTCTGATGTCCGGATCACCCCAAGTCCAGATTCCTCCCCACCCGTGCCGACAAACCCCCTGATGTCCAGATCCCACCCTGGTGTCGGATTCGCCCATGCCCAAATTCCCCCCCAATGTCTGGAATACTCCTGTGGTAGTGTGACCCCTTCAGGAGATGATACTTCGTGGATCACGTAATGGGCCCCGCTCCTGTGGGATCGGACCATATGAACGTTAGCCTATCAGGAGTTTAGGCACAGATCTGGTTGTTGGGGTTTGGTCAGAAGTAGCCAGGGAGTAGATGGAACAGGATGTGTGTAGTAGTTGTGCAGTCCAGAGTAGAGTTCAAGAAACCTCTGTTGTGGGTGGCAGGGTGGCGCAGTGATTAGCACTGCTGCCTACGACGCTGAGGACCCAGGTTCGATCCCGGCCCTGGATCACTGTCCATGAGGACTTTGCACATTCTCCCCGTGTCTGCGTGGGTTTCACCCGCACAACCTAAAGATGTGCAGGGTAGGTGGATTGGCCACGTTAAACTGCCCCTCAATTGGAAAAATTCTAATAATTGCGTACACTAAATTTATTTTAAAAAAAGAAACCTCTCTTGTATTTTAACACTGTCTCTTTGGTCACCTCGCAATCTGATACTCCCTGATTCCCAGATCACTTCCCGATGTCCAGAATCCCCCCTGTTGTCCAGATCACCACCATGTCCAGATTCTACCCCCTGAGTCGATTTCGGCGGGAGAGCAGCTGGTGAGTCAGTTTCAACGGGAGCAGTGCGGAAGTGATTGCTGGGAGGTAAGTCTGTCCTTTAAAAACACTTGTCTTTGCAGGGGCAGGCCAGTCGATTTCGGCGGGAGAACAGCTGGTGATTCAATTTCAGCGGGGGCAGTGCGGAAGTGATTGCTGGGAGGTAAGTCTGTCCTTTAAAAACATTTGTCTTTGCAGGGGCAGGCCAGTCGATTTCGGCGGGAGAGCAGCTGGTGATTCAATTTCAGCGGGGGCAGTGCGGAAGTGATTGCTGGGAGGTAAGTCTGTCCTTTAAAAACACTTGTCTTTGCAGGGGCAGGCCAGTCGATTTCGGCGGGAGAGCAGCTGGTGATTCAATTTCAGCGGGGGCAGTGCGGAAGTGATTGCTGGGAGGTAAGTCTGTCCTTTAAAAACACTTGTCTTTGCAGGGGCAGGCCAGTCGACTTCAGCGGGAGAGCAACTGGTGATTCAATTTCAGCGGGGGCAGTGCGGAAGTGATTGCTGAGAGGTAAGTCTGTCCTTTAAAAACACTTGTCTTTGCAGGGGCAGGCCAGTCGATTTCGGCGGGAGAGCAGCTGGTGATTCAATTTCAGCGGGGGCAGTGCGGAAGTGATTGCTGGGAGGTAAGTCTGTCCTTTAAAAACACTTACCTGATCCCGTTTTTGGTCCCTCTTTTCTGTTTTTATTTATATTTTAGCATTTAAGGCGGAACAGGAAGTTCGACCCGCGGACATCTGGGAAGACCCTCACCAATAAATTCTGGTGGAGAGGAAACACGTGTAGTGTCTCCCACCCGCCCTCCTCCTCTAACCTAATAATAAAACCCATTGGTGTGAGGTAAGTACCATATTTTATTATTAACACTAAGAAGGTAAGTAAGTGATTTTTACTCATTTTTACTTTTGTACCTTTTTCAAATTGTGTGTGTGTCAGGGGGAAACTGAAGTGACATCACAGAAAAGCTGTGGCCTGAGTGCCTGGTTGGGATTCTACACTAAATTTAAAAAAATTGAGCATTGGTAACTAATTAAACATAATTACTTAATTATAATTTAGAGGGACATCTAAGCCAGAGATCGGAGAGTACTATATTTAGCTTTCGCATTTCTATTAGAAATCTAGTGATAGGAAACAGATAGTTAACAGTAACTTTGAAATTTAAAAAAAAAAAAAAAATTTTAATTTTTAATTTTAATTTTAATTTTAATTAATTGACGCAATGTCAGTTAGAGGGGTGCTGTGCTCTGACTGTGAGATGTGGCAGGTCCGGAAGGCTTCCAGCATCCCGGATGGCTTCATCTGCAGAAAGTGCACCCAACTGGAGCTCCTCACAGACCGCATGGTTCAGTTGGAGCAGCAATTGGATGCACTTAGGAGCATGCAGGTTGCGGAAAGCGTCATAGATCGCAGTTATGTAAATGTGGTCACACCCAAGGTGCAGGCAGAGAAATGGGTGACCACCAGAAAGGGCAGGCAGTCAGTGCAGGAATCCCCTGTGGTTGTCCCCCTCTCGAACAGATATACCCCTTTGGATACTGTCGGGGGGGATAGCCTATCAGGGGAAAACAGCAGCAGCCAGAGCAGTGGCACCACGGCTGGCTCTGATGTTCAGAAGGGAGGGTCAAAGCGCAGAAGAGTAATAGTAATAGGGGACTCTATAGTCAGGGGCACAGATAGGCGCTTCTGTGGACGTGAAAGAGACTCCAGGATGGTATGTTGCCTCCCTGGTGCCAGGGTCCAGGATGTCTCCGAACGGGTAGAGGGCATCCTGAAGGGGGAGGGCAAACAGGCAGAGGTCGTTGTACATATTGGTACGAACGACATAGGCAGGAAGGGGCATGAGGTCCTGCAGCAGGAGTTCAGGGAGCTAGGCAGAAAGTTAAAAGACAGGACCTCGAGGGTTGTAATCTCGGGATTACTCCCTGTGCCACGTGCCAGTGAGACTAGAAATAGGAAGATAGAGCAGCTAAACACGTGGCTAAACAGCTGGTGTAGGAGGGAGGGTTTCCATTATCTGGATCACTGGGAGCTCTTCCGGGGCAGGTGTGACCTGTATAAGAAGGACGGGTTGCATCTAAACCAGAGAGGCATAAATATCCTGGCCGCGAGGTTTGCTAGTGTCACACGGGAGGGTTTAAACTAGTATGGCAGAGGGGTGGGCACGGGAGCAATAGGTCAGAAGGTGAGAGCATTGAGGGAGAACTAGGGAATAGGGACAGTGTGGCTCTGAGGCAGAGCAGACAGGGAGAAGTTGCTGAACACAGCGGGTCTGGTGGCCTGAAGTGCATATGTTTTAATGCAAGAAGTATTACGGGTAAGGCAGATGAACTTAGAGCTTGGATTAGTACTTGGAACTATGATGTTGTTGCCATTACAGAGACCTGGTTGAGGGAAGGGCAGGATTGGCAGCTAAACGTTCCAGGATTTAGATGTTTCAGGCGGGATAGAGGGGGATGTAAAAGGGGAGGCGGAGTTGCGCTACTGGTTCGGGAGAATATCACAGCTGTATTGCGAGAGGACACCTCAGAGGGCAGTGAGGCTATATGGGTAGAGATCAGGAATAAGAAGGGTGCAGTCACAATGTTGGGGGTTTACTACAGGCCTCCCAACAGCCAGCGGGAGATAGAGGAGCAGATAGGTAGACAGATTTTGGAAAAGAGTAAAAACAACGGGGTTGTGGTGATGGGAGACTTCAACTTCCCCAATATTGACTGGGACTCACTTAGTGCCAGGGGCTTAGACGGGGCGGAGTTTGTAAGGAGCATCCAGGAGGGCTTCTTAAAACAATATGTAGACAGTCCAACTAGGGAAGGGGCGGTACTGAACCTGGTATTGGGGAATGAGCCCGGCCATGTGGTAGATGTTTCAGTAGAGGAGCATTTCGGTAACAGTGACCACAATTCAGTAAGTTTTAAAGTACTGGTGGACAAGGATAAGAGTGGTCCTAGGATGAATGTGCTAAATTGGGGGAAGGCTAATTATAACAATATTAGGCGGGAACTGAAGAACATAGATTGGGGGCAGATGTTTGAGGACAAATCAACATCTGACATGTGGGAGGCTTTCAAGTGGCAGTTGAAAGGAATTCAGGACTGGCATGTTCCTGTGAGGAAGAAGGATAAATACGGCAATTTTTGGGAACCATGGATGACGAGAGATATTGTAGGCCTCGTCAAAAAGAAAAAGGAGGCATTTGTCAGGGCTAAAAGGCTGGGAACAGACGAAGCCTGTGTGGAATATAAGGAAAGTAGGAAGGAACTTAAGCAAGGAGTCAGGAGGGCTAGAAGGGGTCACGAAAAGTCATTGGCAAATAGGGTTAAGGAAAATCCCAAGGCTTTTTACACGTACATAAAAAGCAAGAGGGTAGCCAGGGAAAGGGTTGGCCCACTGAAGGATAGGCAAGGGAATCTATGTGTGGAGCCAGAGGAAATGGGCGAGGTACTAAATGAATACTTTGCATCAGTATTCACCAAAGAGAAGAAATTGGTAGATGTTGAGTCTGGCGAAGGGTGTGTAGATAGCCTGGGTCACATTGAGATCCAAAAAGACGAGGTGTTGGGCAACTTGAAAAATATTAAGGTAGATAAGTCCCCAGGGCCTGATGGAATCTACCCCAGAATACTGAAGGAGGCTGGAGAGGAAATTGCTGAGGCCTTGACAGAAATCTTTGGATCCTCGCTATCTTCAGGGGATGTCCCGGAGGACTGGAGAATAGCCAATGTTGTTCCTCTGTTTAAGAAGGGTAGCAAGGATAATCCCGGGAACTAAGGCCGGTGAGCCTTACTTCAGTGGTAGGGAAATTACTGGAGAGAATTCTTCGAGACAGGATCTACTCCCATTTGGAAGCAAATGGACGTATTAGTGAGAGGCAGCACGGTTTTGTGAAGGGGAGGTTGTGTCTCACTAACTTGATAGAGTTTTTCGAGGAGGTCACTAAGATGATTGATGCAGGTAGGGCAGTGGATGTTGTCTATATGGACTTCAGTAAGGCCTTTGACAAGGTCCCTCATGGTAGACTAGTACAAAAGGTGAAGTCACATGGGATCAGGGGTGAGCTGGCAAGGTGGATACAGAACTGGCTAGGCCATAGAAGGCAGAGAGTAGCAATGGAAGGATGCTTTTCTCATTGGAGGGCTGTGACCAGTGGTGTTCCACAGGGATCAGTGCTGGGACCTTTGCTCTTTGTAGTATATATAAATGATTTGGAGGAAAATGTAACTGGTCTGATTAGTAAGTTTGCAGACGACACAAAGGTTGGTGGAATTGCGGATAGCGATGAGGACTGTCGGAGGATACAGCAGGATTTAGATTGTTTGGAGACTTGGGCAGAGAGATGGCAGATGGAGTTTAATCCGGACAAATGTGAGGTAATGCATTTTGGAAGGTCTAATGCAGGCAGGGAATATACAGTGAATGGTAGAACCCTCAAGAGTATTGAAAGTCAAAGAGATCTAGTACAGGTACACAGGTCATTGAAAGGGGCAACACAGGTGGAGAAGGTAGTCAAGAAGGCATACGGCATGCTTGCCTTCATTGGCCGGGGCATTGAGTATAAGAATTGGCAAGTCATGTTGCAGCTGTATAGAATCTTAGTTAGGCCACACTTGGAGTATAGTGTTCAATTCTGGTCGCCACACTACCAGAAGGATGTGGAGGCTTTAGAGAGGGTGCAGAAGAGATTTACCAGAATGTTGCCTGGTATGGAGGGCATTAGCTATGAGGAGCGGTTGAATAAACTCGGTTTGTTCTCACTGGAACGAAGGAGGTTGAGGGGAGACCTGATAGAGGTATACAAAATTATGAGGGGCATAGACAGAGTGGATAGTCAGAGGCTTTTCCCCAGGGTAGAGGGGTCAATTACTAGGGGGCATAGGTTTAAGGTGAGAGGGGCAAGGTTTAGAGTAGATGTACGAGGCAAGTTTTTTACGCAGAGGGTAGTGGGTGCCTGGAACTCGCTACCGGAGGAGGTGGTGGAAGCAGGGACGATAGTAACATTTAAGGGGCATCTTGACAAATACATGAATAGGATGGGAATAGAGGGATACGGACCCAGGAAGTGTAGAAGATTGTAGTTTAGTCGGGCAGCATGGTCGGCACGGGCTTGGAGGGCCGAAGGGCCTGTTCCTGTGCTGTACATTTCTTTGTTCTTTGTTGATATCAGGATGTCCCCACCCCACATATGGCTAAATCCCTCCCTCCCGCAATCACTGGATCACCCCCCCCCCCACCCACCCACCCACCAGTGCCCAAAATGCTCCCCTGTTGTCCAGGTCCCACCCTGCTGTCAGAATCCTCTCCGGTGTCACGTTCCCTACTGTTACGACATCCTGGGCTAGTGCGCGGTCAACTCCAGCCCCACTTAACCCAGAGTCACTGCACAAGTGACTTAACCAATTATTCTTCTAAAAATAGCTGAAGTGGCAGGGAACCCAGAGTACTCTGGGTCTTTGGATTAATAGTCCAATGAGGATCCCACTATGTCACCGCCTTCCTTGTGTGTATATGGAGTGCATGCTGCATTCCTCATGAGTCCTGACCTATTAACATGGCTTGGGATCGCTTCTCGGCCTTTTGGCTAAGATCAAGTGTAGTTAGATTGAGCCTTTGGTTCAGATCTGGTATGTCTCTCTTGTGGGGACCATGAATTGGATTCAGTTTGAATTAGTTTTTTGGAGCAGGCGAGGAGCTGGATTAGGGGTTCGCCCCTGACCCACACTCTGAGCCCTGGCTTGGCAACTCAGAAAAGGTAAAAAAAAAATTAAAAAAAAAAAAAAAAACATGGCTTGGGGATTAGAGGGGGCAAAGTTGAGAGTAAAAATCCTGTCCAACTGTTGCCAGCATCACATCAACATAAATGGAGAAGGACTGGACGGGAAAGCAAATCGAGAGAAAACAGGAGAAAGAATGGACTTATGAAATGCTGGAGGAACGGGAGCTCTGGCCATCGGTGGGTCAGACCATTGAGCCTGTCCAAAATCCTGGAGTCATTTTAATATTTTGGGTACACCGGCCAAGCCTAACAAAAGTGCCCAGAGTTTGGAAGTACTGTTCAGGGTACGGCTGTGCAGTGCTTGATTTTAATTGATTTGTCACATGTACCAAAGTACAGTGAAAAGTATTTTTCTGCAGCCGAGGGAACATACACAGTACGTACATAGTAGACTAAAGAATAATCGACAGAGAACATTGACAAATGGTACATTGACAAACAGTGGTTGGTTACAGTGTGGAACAAGGAGCCAAACAAAGTAAATACATGAGCAAGAGCAGCATAGGGGGTCGTGAATAGTGTTCTTACAGGGAACAGATCAGTCCGAGGGGGAGTTGTTGAGGAGTCTTGTAGCTGCGGGGAAGAAGCTGTTCCTATGTCTGGATGTGCGGGTCTTCAGACTTCTGTACCTTCTGCCTGATGGAAGGGTCTGGAAGATGGCAAAGCCTGGGTGGGTGGGGTCTCTGACAACGCTGTCTGCCTTCCTGAGGCAGCGGGAGGTGTAGACAGAATCAATGTGAGGGTGGCAGCTTGTGTGATGTGTTAGGCTGAGTTCACGACTCTCTGCAGTTTCTTGCGATCTTGGACCGAGCAGTTGCCATACCAGGCTGTGATGCAGCCGGATAGGATGCTCTCGATCGCACATCTGTAGAAGTTTGTGAGAGTTGATGCAGACATGCCGAATTTCTTCAGCTTCCGTAGGAAGTAGAGACGTTGTTGGGCTTTCTTGACTGTTGCATCGACGTGAGTGGACCAGGACAGACTGTTGATGATGGTGATGGTGACCCCCAGGTCATCATCTGTTAGTGGACAATAATCTAGAATCCTAGGCAAAGAATCTAGAAAATGTGAGTTTAAATCCCATCAGGAACAGTTTGAAAAAATGAATTCAGCTTAATTTAAAAAGCTGGTCTCAGTAGAAATGATTACAAAAACTCCAACTAACATTCTTCAGCGATGGAAGTTTCCATATTTAGCCGGTCTGACCGGGATGAGATTTCAGTCCCACACCGACACGGTTAACTGCCTCTGAAGTGGCCGAGAAAGTCACTCAGTATCAAAGCTCAGCCCCATCTTCTCAGCTACAGATGGAAATTAAATCTCATTGGTTTGCACAACCTGGAATGACGAATGACTCTTCAAAGGTTCTTCGGATAGACCAGGTGCACCGACAGATATGCCTTCCCATTCTGTAGGAAGATGCCAACCCAACCCAACCCCCCACCCCCAGCACTGCACCCCATCCCACCTATTGGGGCTTCTGGATTCTGGGGAATTGGAGTGGGAACCAGGAGGATCCGACTTGTAGCTCAAACATTTCAATCTTTCCCCTCTCCCAGCCAATTCCAGGTCCCTTAATTGTTTCAGTACGATCACCCCTCATGCTTCTAAGCCCTGGAGTGTATAGGCCTCATTTACTGAGCCCATCCTCATATGTCATGAAAGGCCAGGAACCACATTCTCATACATTTTAATATGAGGTGGCTTTCCGTTTTATTATCCCCCCTACAGACACAGGGACCCCCCTCCCCTACGGACATGGGAAACGCTCCTCCCAGAGACCTCTCCAGTGGAAGTGCCATAGTACAGGCTGACCATGACCCTCTCTCCTGGCAGCTGTACTTACCTGGGCATCCCTGCTAGGTTCTATTCACTCGGTCCCCATGTGTCAGGACCTGTTGTAAACAAAATGTCAATTGGGGGCGGGGGTGGGGTTCCTAATATGGGGGGATAATAGAGGGTGTAAGCCCGCTCATGATATGTTACTGTTTGGTAATGTGGGGAGGGGTTTCCAACCTTTCCTGACGAGAGCCCCATTATGTCATTGATGGGCAGCGGGGACAATTGGAATGACTCTTTTCAAAGATTCTTCAGATAGTGTACGGCGATGGGGCGGAGAATCCGTTTTCGTGCACAAAATCAGGACCGGAGCCGGTTTCGCTATTCTCCGCCCCTGAAAAGCGGTGTACGCGTGCAGTACGCTGGCCCGAGTATCCACTAACCATTGCCTGAGGCCTGCCCTGCGATTCTCTGTCCCTGAATGGCCAAATTCCCAACGGCGTGGTTCTAACATGGTCCTGCCGCTCGGGATCCTCGCGTGGCAGCTGTGGAATCAGTCAGGGAAGGGCCGATCGGAGGGCAGGGGGGCTTCATTCGGGGCTGGGGGCGCGGCCGGTGCAGGGCACGATTTCGGCGGTCCAGGCCCGTGGGCTGAGTCCGCCGCCGTCGCCGCCGCCGTGCACATGCGCAGCCTCTGACCCGGGAGTTGCCTGCTAGCCCCCTGCAAGACGGTGAATCTGTGGCCTATTGACGCCAGTTTTCCTGCCGTAAAAGACCACAGTTTTCACGACGGCGTGGGAACATAGTCCCAAAAATGGAGAATCCAGCCCTTTATATTTCCTCACCTTGAACTCTGTCTCTAACGTGTCGACAACTCCACTCTTTGGGCTAACTTTTACCTGACTAAACTAAAACACACCCAGTCTCACAGTGTTCAAATTCAGCCCTTTGTGTTCTCCTCACAGGTTACTTTTTCACCCAGCTTTGCACCATTAGCAAACTTGGAAATGCTACACACAGTCCCTTAATCTAATGTAGGCCATTAAATAGCTGAGGCCCCAGCACTGATCCTTGCCTCACTTCCACTAGACACAACCTGCTGAATTAAAAATGCCTACTCCCTGCTTCCTGTCCTTTAACTTAACCTCTAACCGTGCTAATATTGTGGAGCACCTTATAAGTCCCGAAAGACGTGCTGTTTGGTGAATTGGACATTCTGAATTCTCCCTCTGTGTACCCGAACAGGTGCCGGAGTGTGGCGACTAGGGGCTTTTCACAGTAACTTCATTGCAGTGTTAATGTAAGCCTACTTGTGACAATAATAAAGATTATTATATCTGTTGAAAATCCAAATTGATGGCATCCTTGTTATCTGCCCTGCCAGTAACATGCCTAAACAATTCTCAGCAATCTATCAAATACACTTCCCTTTTCATAAAAACATGATCTGTTGATCATATTATAATTTTCCAAGTGCCTTCTTACCACTTCCTTAATGATGGTTTGCAGTTTCCTGATGACTGACATCAAGCTAACTTTCCTTTAACCATGGTAATTAGACAAGCAACAAAAGTGAAGGTGACTCTGGGGGAGGGTGATCATAATCCCTGTTTTCCAAAGCCAGTTCTTGGATGTGCTACTGAGCCCTCAGGGAGACAACTTCCCTCTTTCCTGAGACATGTTAGAACCGTAAGTGATTACTGCCACCCACTACTAATAACTAAGAACAAACAAAGGACAAAGAACAATAGTACAGCACAGGAACAGGCCCTTCGGCCCTGCAAGCCTGTACTGGTCATGATACCACCCTTGGCCAAAACCCTCAGCACTTCCTTGTGCCGTATCCCTCTCTCCCCATCCTATCCGTGTATTTGTCGAGATGCCTTTTGAACGCCGTCAATGTATCTGCTTCCACAACCTCCCCTGGCAATGCGTTCCAGACACTCACCACCCTCTGCATAAAATACCTGCCTCGCACATCTCCTCTAAACTTTGCCCACGGACCTTAAACCTTACTCCACTGGCGACTGACCCCTCCACCCTGGGAAAGAGTGCCTGCACACCCACTCTATCCATGCCCCTCATAATCTTGTAGACAAACACATGTTCAAACACAGAGCCACAAGACTCCAGACTGCTCTGCGGCAGTCAATGGAATTGTACAGCAGAATAGGTCAGTCTCCTGTTTTTAACCAGCTGAAGGGGTGGGCACACCGAGAGACTTTATTTGATATGGAGATTACGTTCTGTGTCCCACAGTTTGGGTGCTCACCGCTAACCACCTGCCTTCTCCCCCCTTCACTTCTCGTTCTGTGGCTCAAGGTCAGAGTTTCTTCGATAACGCTTCTGTGACGGTGCCCTTTATTCCTTTTTCCCTCATCTACTTACCTAACTTCCTCTACATGGTTCGCCTCAATTACATCTTGTGGTTGCGACTTCCACATTCTCACCACTCTCTCTGGCTAAGGACGTTTTATCTGACATCTTTATTAAAGCTAATAGTGGTTATTCTATGTTTATGATCCCTATTTGTAGATTGCCCCACAAATGGAAACATCTTCACTAGGTCTAACCTCTAACCTATCCCTTCAGAATTTCAGAGACCTCTATTGGATCACCCCTCCCAGCCTCCCAGCCTTCCTTGCCGGAGAGAAAAGTGTCCCCGGTCTGTTCGTTTTCCCTAAAGCATAACCTCACAGTTCTGATATCATTTTTGTTCACCTGTTTTGCACCTAGTTCAGCCTCCACAGTCTGTGCTGGTTACTGCTCTTTAGTTTGTCTTTTGGATATTCACAATGTTGTCACTTATACTCATGCCCCTTGTTTCCTCTGCATTGTGTTATGATGTGAATTCACTCTGTCATACTCTCATCCAATTGCCTCTTAGGCTTGAAACCTGTAGACCTCCTGCCTGTACTTCAGGTGATAACTCAGTTACTGGGGAAAAACATTGTATAAATTGTTACGGACACCTTATCAAACCTCAACAAAGGCTAAGTTACTGAACTAGGCGCTTTACGTTTTTATGTTTTAATACTCTGGAGAAAAGATAGATTTGTTCCACAAGTAATAATAGAAGAAATAGGGTTTTGTATTTTATCAACAAAAACTTAATTAAAACAAGAAAACAAAACAAGATTTAAACTTTCACACTTCACAGCTCTAACACCAACAGATTATGTGCAGTTTCTAAACACATAAATTCCCTTTAAACACCACTTGGCAATACAACTCAGGGGTGGATGGGAATGTGGAATTTGAGACACAAACCGATCAGCCATGATCTTACTGAATGGTGGAGCAGGCCAAGAGGCCGATTGGCCCATTCCTGCTCCTATTTTGTTTGTTTGGATAGAGACAGACCTGTGACCAAAGTGAAGGACAAGGGCAAGGACTCTGCTGCAGGTTGAAAAAGAAAAGACAGAAGCAAAATCAAAATATGCAAATGTGAGGCTGAAGATCAAGGGACTAGGAGGGAACCCAGCATGCCCCAAACGTACTGAAAACCACGGAGTTGTTAGAAGATGACATGGTTGAAATGAAAATCAAGAAACTAGTGAGTTCTCGATTATGGTCCACCATAAACATAGCCTCTCTGGTCAATAAACATTTTGGGTGGGATTTACTGACCACCCCAGCGCATGTTTTTCAGAATCGGAGTCAGCCAGCCCACGGGATTTACCAGTCCCGACGTTGCCAATCAGATTTCCCATTGATTGCACCCGTCATCGCCAGGAATCCCTTGTTCCAGCATGGGGTCGGACTTTCCCACCGGCATGAACAGCCGGTAAATCCCGCCCTTTGTTACAATCGCAGATCAGACCACAACAGTGGCTAGGATACTGGACAGAAACCCCAATATTTAATTTTAATTTTATAAGACTAAGAGGAAAGGATATTCCGCTCCAGGAGTGATTTCGCAAAGAAATTAGGATAGGTATATTAAATCAAACTATATTACTAACACTGTATTAAAATCTCTTTTTTTTAAAAGTGCATTTTATTACAAACATGTATCAAAACAGGTTACAAGGAACAACCCCCGGGAAACATACATCCCAACAGTCGACTATGCAGTCTGTACAGATTTTTCCCTTTTTTCACCCCCTTCCCCCACGATGAACAGCCCCTCAAACATGGTCACAAACATCCCCCACCTTTCCTCAAACCCCTCTGAAGAGCCCCTGAACTCATACTTTATTTTCTCCAACTGCAGGAAGTCGTACAGGTCACCCAACCAAGCCGCTACCCCCGGTGGCGATGCCGACCGCCACTCCAGCAAAATTTGCCGCCGTGCAATCAGAGAGGCGAAGGCCAAGACATCAGCCTTCCTCCTCTCCAAGAGCTCCGGCTTCTCTGAGACCCCAAATATCGCCACCAAAGGGTCCGGGTCCACTCCCTCCTCCACCATCCTGACTAAGACCGCGAACACTCCCACCCAGAATCTTCCCAATTTTTCACAACCCCAAAACATGTGCACGTGATTCACTGGCCCCGCCCACACCTCCCACACTCATCTGCTACCCCCTGAATGAACCCACTCATTCTCACCCGAGTCATATGCACCCTGTGCACCACCTTAAACTGTATCAGGCTCATCCTTGCACAAGAGGAGGTCCCATTTACCCTTCGCAGTGCCTCACTCCATACTCCCCAATTGATCTCCTTTCCCAACTCTGCTTCCCATTTCTCCTTGATCTTCACCAACCGCTCGCCTCCCTGCTCCCCCAGCCACTTGTATATATCCCCAATTTTTCCCTCCCCTTCCACATCCGGAAACAGCAGTCGCTCCAGCAGGGTGTATCCCGGCAATCTAGGGAATCCCTTCCAGACCTTTCGCGCAAAGTACCTAACCTGTAAATACCTGAACTCACTCCCCCTCAGCAGCTCTACCCTCTCCCTTAGCTCCTCCAGACTGGCGAACCCTTCATCCAAATACAGATCCCTCACCTTGACCAGCCCCACTTCCCTCCACCTCCTGTATACACTATCCATCCAACCCGGTCAAACCCATGATTCTCGCACAGCGGCGTTAGTGCCGACATTCCTTCCACCCTAAAATGCCTCCTCAACTGATTCCTTATCTTCACCGTGGACTGCACCACTGGGCTCCCCGAATACCGACTCGGAGTCATTGGCAATGCTGCCATCACCATAGCCCTCAAACTAGATCTCTTACAAGATTCCTCCTCCATCCTAACCCACTCTACCCCTTCTCCTTCCCACCACCGCCGCACCTTGTCCACATTCACCGCCCAATGATAATGAAGCAAGTTCTGCAATGCCAACCCCCCTGCTGCCTCTGTAGCAGGGTCCTCCCCTCCCTCGACACCTTCCCCGCCCATACAAAGTCAGAAATGATCGTGTCCACTTTCCGAAAAAAGGCCTTTGGTATAAAGATCGGGAGAGCCTGAAAGATAAACAAGAACCTCGGCAGAATATTCATTTTCACCACTTGGACCCTCCCCAACGTTAAGTGCAGTGTATCCCACCTCTTAAGTTCCTCCCTGGTCTCCTCCACCAGCTTCGTTAAGTTCCACTTATGGAGCCCCGTCCATTCCCTCGCTACCTGAATCCCCAAGTACCTAAACCTATCCCTCGCTACCGTAAATGGCATTGCCCCCTAAATTAGCCCGCTGTGCCAGCTCATTCACTGGGAATACCTCGCTTTTCCCTACATTCAGTTTGTATCCCGAGAACCCTCCAAACCTCCCCAGCAGGCACATAATCCTTCCCATACTCTCCAACGGATCCGAAACATACAGCAAGAGGTAATCGGCATAGAGCGACACCCGATGCTCTCTCTGTCCCCCCCCATAATCCCCCGCCACTCTGCCAACCCGTGAGAGCCATCGCCAATGGCTCTATGGCCAGCGCAACAGCAACGGCGACAGCGGGCACCCCTGCCTCATACCCCTGTGTAAGTCAAAGCTTTGTGAGCTCATATCATTCATCCTCACCCTCGCCCTTGGTGCCACATACAGCAACTGCACCCATGCCACAAATCTTGGCCCAAACCCAAACCTTCCCAAAAACTTCAAACAAGTACCGCCACTCCACCCGATCAAATGCCTTCTCCGCGTCCATGGACACCACCACCTCTGGTACCAGAGCCCCCGACGGATTCACCACCACATTCCACAGCTGTCTTATATTACTCGCAAGCTGCCTGCCCTTCACAAAGCCTGTTTGATTTTCTGTAACCATCCCTGGGATACACTCCTCCATCCTCCCCGCCAACAACTTAGCCAATACTTTCACATCCGTGTTCAATAGTGATATGGGCTGATACAGCCCACATTCCACCGGGTCCTGCCCTTTCTCGAGATTAGTGTGATTACTGCCTGCTTCATCGTCTCCGGCAATTCCCCATTCTCCAGCGCTTCATTAAACGCCCCAACAGATGTGGTGCCAGGTCCGTCACAAATTCCTAATAAAATTCTGCCGGGTACCCATCCGGCCCAGAGGCCTTCCCCGACTTCATACCCCTGATACTATCCAGCACCTCCCTCAGCCCCAGGGGCTCCTCCAACGCCTGCCTCTTTGCTTCCTCCAGCTGGGGAAATTCCAGCTCGTCCAGAAACCACCCCATGTCCCCCTCCTCTCCCCCGGGTCTGCCTCATAAAGCCCCTGGTAATACTCTCTAAATGCCTCATTTATCTTCCCTGGCTCTGACACCACATCCCCAGCCCCAGTCCGGATCTTCAATATTTCCCTGGCGCAGCCTGCCTCCGCAGCTGGTGCTCCAGCATGCAGCTCGCCTTCTCCCCATACTCATATTGCACCCCTCTTGCCCTACACAGTTGCCCTACCGCCCTCCCTCTCGCCTGTAAAACTGCCCCTGCAACTTTTTCCTCCTGGCCAATCCCTCTACGATGGGGAACCTCAAATATTCCCTGTCCACCTTCACTATCTCGCTCACTAGGCGGTCATGTTCCTCCCTCCTTTCCCTATCCGCACGAGTCTGAAACAAAATAATTTCCCCCCCCCGGACCACTGCCTTCAGTGCTTCACAAAAAATGGCCATCGACACCTCCCCATTCTGATTCAACTCCACATACTCCTTAATCGCCGCCCGCACCTTATCACAAAAACCTCCATCCGCCAACAACCCCGAGTCAAACCTTCACCCTGGCCTCTGCTCTCGTCCCGTACTGAACCGAATACCCAACCAGTGGGGTGCATGGTCCGAGATAACTATCCCCGCATACTCTGCCCCCTCCACCCCAACCAAAATCTCTCGACTCACTGCAAAGTAATCAATCCTCGAATACACATTATAGACGTGTGAAAAGAAGGAATACTCCCTACCCCCTGGGTTCTGAAAGCGCCATGGAGCCACCATACCCATCCTCTCCATAAACCCCCCCAGCTCCCTTGCCATTCGTACCCTACCCATCAACCTTGGGCTCGACCCATCCAGCCTTGGCTCCGGGACACAGTTAAAATCTCCTCTCATGATCAACTGGTACGTGGCCAAATCCGGGATTGCTACCAGCAACCCCCTCATAAAACCCACATCATCCCAGTTTGGGGCATACACATTTACCAACACTACCGGTGCCCCTTCCAATACCCCACTCGCAATCACATATCTCCCACCTGGATCCCTCACCTCCTTCGCACTTACATATCCCATTTTTCTGCTCATTCAAATCGCCGCACCCCTCGATTTCAAATCAAACCCTGTGTGAAAAACCTGCCCGACTCACCCTTTCCTTAAGCTAACCTGGTCCTTCACACGGAGGTGCGTCTCCTGCAGAAAGACCAACCCCGCTTTCAAGCTCCTGAGGTGCACGAATATCCGCGACCTTTTAACCGGCCCATTCAGTCCCCGGACGTTCCACGTTACCAGTCTTACCGGAGACTTATGCCTCCAATCCCCTCTACCGTCTGTCATCTTCTCCACTTAACTCCCGCCCCTTTAATTCCACCCTATACCTACCCCATCCCAGATGGCTCCTTTCTCCGCCCATGACCATGTGTAATAAAAATTCTTTAACATCACACCAGCAAATAGCTTACAATGTCCCTCAATCAATGCTAATCAATACAGTGACACAATAACCCTTAACTGCTATCTTTACTGCCACTCAAACAACAAAACCATCTCAGATCTCAATCCACTTTTAGATATAGTTAGCACTCAGGAATATTTGCTATGTAGGGGTGTCTGGATATTTCACTTTGAGAAAGAGAGATCTTTTGAGACGGCTTAAAGAAAGAGACATGATCCTCTGTCAGAATAATGCAGAATTACTGGCTGTATTTCTTCAGAAACCTTCGCAGCACCCCTTCCAGCCAAAACCTTACCATGCAAATCTCAACAATCTGACTGCTTCAACCGCTAGCTCCTCCCATTAATTAGATCATCTCACTAAGCTGAACACAATGTCTCTAATTAACTGCTCCGCAGGGAAACCTAATAATATAAATAAAAGTCCATTAGCCCACACTTTTACGTTGCTTTAATTACACCTCTGGCTCCAAAAGGCTAAGCTGTCTTTCGAACCACAATTTTAAAAACATGACCGCAGCAGTCACACACACACTAACCCAGGCTTGTATCCCTTACTGCACTAAATACATGTAGTACAATCTATCTGAAATTCCTACATTCCTCACAGTATCAGGATTCCTACAGCTGCACACCCCTGCAGCATTCCCCTAATTGGCAACCTCGTCAATAAGGTTCAAGCCATTTGCTCACTATGGAAACGTGATTCTGAAATAAAGCTCATCAAATCCATCCTGCCCGGTAATGACTATCCTGATCAGATCATTTCACACTGTAAATCATACAAGCTCATGAATTACTGTCTCCGTTGAAAAGTTCCTAGACTACCTTAGATTACCCCGGAAGGGCAAAGTTTCTCAGACATTTGGTCAGCAGGTGAAGCAAGCTGTTTCACGTTGCTACTATGCAGTAACGTAAGTGGTATTCAACACTAACAGGATGTTGTCATCAAGCCAAAAAAACATTCTGCCTATTGTACAAATGAGCAATGTGGTCTATGAATTTCAGAAACAATGTGATGCTAGGTATGGAGTATGTGTGTCTCAAGGACAGGTGGACCCTAGCAATCGGCATGTCCCAGCTGCTGCTCAGAACAGGCAAGGTACTGACTGTACCCAACCAGACCGAGCTTGCAAAACCCAAAACAAGGTTCCTAACATTAGATGTGATTGGACAACATTTGCTAAACAATCCTCAGTGTGCTAAAAAACTACGCTGACAACCAATTTAGGGCAGCACAGTAGGGCAGCACGGTAGCACAGTGGTTAGCACTGTGGCTTCACAGCACCAGGGTCCAAGGTTCAATTCCCGGCTTGGGTGACTGTCTGTGCGGAGTCTGCACGGTCTCCCCGTGTCTGCCTGGGTTTCCTCCGGGTGCTCCGATTTCCTCCCACAAGTCCTGAAAGACGTGCTTGTTAGGTCATTTGGATGTTCTGAATTCTCCCAGTGTGTACCCGAACAGGCGCCGGAATGTGGCGACTAGGGGCTTTTCACAGTAACTTCATTGCAGTGTTAACGTAAGCCTACTGGTGACAATAAAGATTATTTAGGATCGTCAGTTGGGCTCACAATGCAGCACATTTGTACATACTGCGCAGGTTAAATTTCCATGGCAACTGAAGTTATTCATGAAGTCCCCGCCTTCTCTGCCTTGACCCTCACCTGAATTGTGGTGATCCTCATGTTAAATAACCACCTGTCAGCTCTCCCCCTCAAGGGGGAAAGCAGCCTATTGTCATATGAGAGTACCTTTAAGAAATGGGTGTTCAGCAAATAGCTGTAGTGGATGTACCTTTAAGGAAATGAAAAAAAAATGAAAGGAAAATCGCTTATTGTCACAAGTAGGCTTCAAATGAAGTTACTGTGAAAAGCCCCTGGTCGCCACATTCCGGCGCCTGTTCAGGGAGGCTGGTATGGGAATTGAACCCACGCTGCTGGCCTGCCTTGGTCTGCTTTAAAAGCCAGCTATTTAGCCCTGTGCTAAACCAGCCCCTGGGTGTTTGTCAAATGGCTGCAGTGATGTCAGAGAGTGGGTGGAGCTGGGCTGTCTGTCTGCTTTTACTTTCGCTTAGGACTGTCTGCTACAGGATGTGTTTTAGTCTCGTTTTGAGAGATAGATAGCTGCAGGCAAAGCAAGCAGCTGTATAAGGATCGCTCTCTGCTATCTAAAGACTGTCTCCAGTAGAGAATTTGAATCTGATCTCTGTGTTAAAGGGGGTATTTGTCTTATGGGATGTAGCAAGGAAAGATGAAGGGTTACTTATACAATATTGTATCTGTGGAGATTATTGGTGTTGATAGTTGTTAAGATGTTTACTGTGGGTTTATAAAGTGTCAACTGGATTTCAGAGAATAAACATTTTTTTTGTTTAAACGATACTTTAGCTCTCTGTTGCATCACACCTGTAAAGTGGGCCCGTGTGCTCCCCATAACCACAATCTATTCAAAGTTGTGGGTCAGGTGAACTCCATGAGACACTTTGGGGTTCTCTAAACCCTGGCCCATAACACTATGGTCATCTGGGACTTTAGCAACTTTACCTTTACCTTTTACTGGAAGTTACACATGTTAATGCAGACAGAAAAAACATGTTCACACATTGCGCCCATTTCAGCTAAACAAAATAGGTGACAACTATTCACTGGTTAATTCTCTGGGGCAATGCCTTGACTAATCAGGGTCAACATACGTAGTTTGAGAGGCAGCGTGGTGGTGCAATGGATAACACTGCTGCCTCACGGCGCCAAGGTCCCAGGTTCGATCCCGGCTCTGGGTCACTGTTCGTGTGGAGTTTGCACATTCTCCCCGTGTTTGCATGGGTTTCACCCCCACAACAAAAAGATGCGCAGGCCAGGCAATTGGACACACTAAATTGCCCTTAATTGGATTAGGTACTCTAAATTTTTCTTTAAACTTATCTAGTTTGAATTCAAAAGAAATTTAGCAGTTAACTGTCAGTTATCAGTCAACTGGTGCATTCTGTATAGCAACACCTGTACCAAACAGATTCCACTTGCCAACCAATCAGCACTTTCTTCTCATGCAGTATAAATTGTTGCTAGCTATACAATTTAATATTCATGTGGATTAGCCTGATGAGTGCAATATGAAAGAGGTTCGACAAATGTGTCTTTTTTCAGCAATGGAGTATGGATTTAGGCGTCTTACCAAGTTTCCTGAATATTTAAAGAAATAAATTTAGAGTACCCCATTCTTTTTTTCCCAATAAAGGGCAATTTAGCGCGACCAATTCACCTACTCTGCACATCTTTTTGGGTTGTGGGGGTGAGACCCACGCCGACCCGGGGGGAATGTGCAAACTCCACACGGACAGTGACCCAGAGCCGGGATCAAACCAGGGTCCTCGGTGCTGTGAGGCAGCAGTGCGAACCACTGCGCCACCTTGCTGCCCTAGTTCCTGAATATTAATTCAATAACACTTCCCTTTGAGCCAGATATGTGAGTCTAAGATGGGAAAATAACTGGAGATGTTGTTCCTCCCACTTGATGGACTCTGACTTCTTCCTGAGTGCGTATCTTCAATGCTAGGGAGGACTCTACTTCTGGAAGAGGAATATCATGAGGGAACCAGTCCAGAGAAGGAGAAGAATGTCTATGCTGAATGGTATCTTGAACCCTGACGAGAACAGACCTTACAAATATTTTGTGCACTTTCTCCAATGTTCTGGCCTAACCTGTATATGAGTTTCTCTTTTCCTGTGACCTCTCCCCCTCTCTGTCTATTATTTCTCCATCATCATTCTCTGCTCACCTCTGTCTCTTTCCGTTCTCTGAGCTCTGCTCCCACTTCTCCAATGATCTGCAGTCACCTTGAAGTTTGTCTCTTAGCCCAACCTCCTCGTCATCACGAGATTCTCTTCCTTTTCTTTCCTTCCCTCCTGCTGCTCTCCTCATCATTAAGGTGTTTGGATTCAAAGCATAATGCAGTTCCATGGACAAGTTGTTGCCATTCTGAACGATTCAAGGAGAGCTTCAGAGTGGCTTGGGAGTGTTTTCCTTGTCCTCCCCGAAACTCTGGCTATTTGAGACTTTAGAAAACAGGACCTGGTGGGGAGACATATTTTGGCCATCCGGACACAGTGTCCAGTCCATTGAAGTTGATTTTGCAGGACCTTTGCCTGAATGCTGTGGATTTGGCTTTAAGAAGGACACAAATGTTTGTTTGAAGGTCTCCTCAAGAATCCGGAGGATGTAATGCTGATGGAATCTTTTATGTCTCTCTGATATGCATTCCAGGCCTCACTGCGGTACAGGAGTGTGGTGATGACAACCTCTCTGCACACTAGGACTAGTGAGGAGGACTGTCAGAGAATACAGCAAAATGTAGATAGATTGGCGAGTTGGGCAGAGAAACGGCAGATGGAGTTTAATCCAGGCAAATGCGAGGTGATGCATTTTGGAAGATCTAATTCAAGAGCGGACTATACGTTCAATGGAAGAGTCCTGGGGAAAATTGATGTACAGACAGATCTGGGAGTTCAGGTCCATTGTACCCTGAAGGTGGCAACGCAGGTCGATAGAGTAGTCAAGAAGGCATACAGCATGCTTGCCTTCATCGGACGGGGTATTGAGTACAAGAGTCGGCAGGTCATGTTACAGTTGTATAGGACTTTGGTTAGGCCACATTTGGAATACTGAGTGCAGTTCTGGGCACCACATTACCAGAAGGATGTGGATGCTTTAGAGAGGGTGCAGAGGAGGTTCACCAGAATGTTGCCTGGTATGGAGGGTGCGAGCTATGAAGAAAGGTTGAGTAGATTAGGATTGCTTTTATTGGAAAGACAGAGGTTGATGGGGGACCTGATTGAGGTCTACAAAATTATTAGAGGTATGGACAGGGTGGATAGCAACAAGCTTTTTCCAAGAGTGGGGGTGTCAATTACAAGGGGTCACTATTTCAAGGTGAGGGGGAAAGTTTAAGGGAGATGTGCGTGGAAAGTTTTTTACGCAGAGGGTGGTGGGTGCCTGGAACGCTTTGCCAGCGGAGGTGGTAGAGGTGGGCACGATAGCATCATTTAAGATGCATCTAGACAGATATATGAATGGGCGGGGAACTGAGGGAAGTGGATCCTTGGAAAATAGAAGACAGGTTTAGATAAAGGATCTGGATCGGCGCAGGCTGGGAGGGCCGTAGGGCCTGTTCCTGTGCTGTAATTTTCTCTGTTCTTTGTTCTTGTGTTGACTTGTTGAGGTCTTTGTTGCGAAACACCAATTGCCGTCATTTGTAGAAGTCTGAGCTGGTGCAATGGAACTGGTGTTTAATTTCCTCATAAGCAATGACCTTCTGAGAGAGGAAGCTGTCAAGGTAGGGGAAGCACTCAGCAGAGTCCAGAATCTCTCCTTAAACATACATATGGGGGGGAATATTTGACCCACCGGGTTTGGGTTGATATATTTGTTTTGGCAACATTCAAGGGCAGGCCAAGTTTCCTGTATGCAGAATTGAGGAGTTTGGGAGTGTCTTGTAAATCTGGTGCAGAATGGACAATAAAACCTCAATCATCCACAAACTGTAGATAATCTATATCTATAATCTATAATCTATATCTCACCTGAGGAAGGAGCAGCGCTCCGAAAGCTAGTGACATCGGAAAAAACCTGTTGGACTTTAGCCTGGTGTTGTAAGACTTCTTACTATATCTATAATGGTCATTTTATCTTTGGCATCGAGGCGACTGTGTTAAGGAGAACCTTCATCTAGACAATATTTGATACTGACACCAGAGTACAGTTGATCTTTGGTGAGACACTCAAGTCAGTTGCACTAATACCATCATGAAGCTATTTCAGGACTGTGGTGACGTTTCTTGGGCAGGAGAGCAAATCACAGAGCCTCATGAATTACCGAGTCAAATCATTCGGTCCAGCTGATGAATCCAATGAAAGGTGGCTGGCGTTTCTCTGCAAGACGGATCGTGTTAAGAGGTTCCTCTGGAAAATCGCTGGCTTTGAAAGCAGACCAAGGCAGGCCAGCAGCACGGTTCAATTCCCATACCAGCCTCCCCGAACAGGCGCCGGAATGTGGCGACTAGGGGCTTTTCACAGTAACTTCATTGAAGCCTACTCGTGACAATAAGCGATTTTCATTTTCATTTCAAAATCTCAAATCTGTGAAGATTTTCCCAGCCACAGGAATCAGCTGATTCAGGAGACTGTGCCAGAATTCCCCCTGCTATGGACAAGAGGGAAAGACCTTGAACATTCTCTCAGGATGATTCATCCCCTTCTTGAAGGTGGTGGCAATTGTCACATTCCTGAGTAAGAGGGGGGGGATCTATTTCCTCTCGAATCTGGAGGATAAGTGGATGAAATCTTAACGAGAGCAGAAGACCATCAGCTTTACAGACCTTCGCTAAAATATCACTGGGGCCACAGACTTTGTTGTTTTTCATCTGTTTGATTATTTGTTGCAGTTTTCTCTTCCATGTGGTACACACATGGATTCTCCCATGGGATACGGCACGATAGCCCGGAGAGGATCAGCTGCCACTGCCGATTGGTGGTGGAGGAGTTATTGAAAAATGTACTTTCCCGCATTGATGGACATCATTGTCATCCTTAACAAGAGAAACATCATCTTGTAATTTGGACTGTAGTTGACAATGGTGGCTTCAAAAAAGCTCTGCGTAGTCATGATGGTTGGCGTATTGTTGGATTTCTCTTCCCATCACATGTTCTTCATCTGCTGGATTTGTCTTTGGGCATCAGTCTTGAGCTGATCGGATGCTGCCACCTTGTGGCTTGGGCTCACCTTCGAGGTAAGGAAGCCACAATGAACAAGCAGCCTTTTCTCAATGATTGGACTTCAGGGCCACTTATCAGTGATAGGAAAACATCATAGTTCGTCTATTGGTTTTGTTTGTTTGTTATTTAGAGCACAGAAAGTGGCCATTCGGCCCATCGTATCTGCAACGGTTCCCGGCTTCCTGGAAGCTTATCAACCCAAATTTGTTTGATTAGAGAATCCATAATACCATCCTCATTGTGATACAATTGCACCACAAAGGCAACCGTGTGGCACATGGAGATCAAGTATCCAACTGAACTGGTTTATTCCAATTTTGATTTGTATACAAACATACACAAATTGCAGATGAGAATGATGTTACAATCCAACTCCCTCTTAAAAGTCGTAATTGAAGCTGCCTCACTGATATTCTTTGGCAGTGCATTCCAGATCCTAACCACGCATTGCGAGAAAATGTTTTTTCTCATGCTGCCATTACTTCTGTTGGCAATCAGTTGAAATCTGTGATCCTTCCACCAATGGGAATAGCTTTCCCCTGTCCACTCTGTCCAGGCCATTCATGATTTTATCAAATCTCCTTTGAACCATCTTTTCTCCAACAATAATAGTTACATGAACACACAAACATATGCAATAGGAACAAAAGTAGGCCATTCAGCCTCTCGAGCCTGCTTTGCCTTTCAATAAGATCGTGGTTGACCTGTTCATGTTTCAAGCTCCATGTTCCCAATAACCTTTGAATCCCCCACCTAACAAGAATCTATCGACCGCTGCCTTAAAAATCTTTGAAAGCCTCCACCGCCTTTTGAGACAGAGTTCCCAATTCACACAACCCTCTGAGAGAGAAGAAAGCCTCTTCAACTCTGTCCCAACTCCTCTGACAGCTGCAACGCAAGCATGGTTTTGTAATCAAAGACATTTCAAAAATGGTGATTCCACTCTAATGGCCTCTCTCTCACGATGATTGGGTATTCCGCACAAGATAAGTGACCAGCCCATGTCTGGGCCGACCTTGGCTATTTACATAACTTTGAACATTTCTGTATATTGAAATAGTCACTTAGGAGTACTGAACATCAGTATTGCTGGAAAAATAGACATGCTGTTGAAGTTTTTTGACTTGCACTCATCAGGACAGATGCAGGCAATCTGGTATTCTTGTTTATATCCTGATTATTACAAGATGAAAAGCTTTGACAGCTTATCTCTTTTTGTCATGAATAAGTAGAAGTATTCAAAGAAAAATAAACGAACAAGTCTTTTTAATGCTGATATGAATTAGTCTCCCTTCAGGAGATTAAGTTTCAATTCCTGGAGACTCCAGGGCAGTGCTGGAATGTTGGCAACTGTTGGTATACACCAAAGAGCAGAACTGGGTTTGGGTGAGGCCAGGCAGTCAGCAGGCCAGGACCTCTCGTACAGGAAAGAGAAGCTGGAATCAATTGATATTTACTTTTTTACAAAACAGGTAAGAACGTGGACCCGAGCACGCAGGAAAAGGAAGTGTGTTGAAATTAAATATCAATTTGCAATTTCACCTTCCGGACTCACATATGGGACTTTTATAAAAAGAACAGTTCAACTGTTAAACAAAGATACTGACTTAAGATGGCTGCCATATGTCACCTGACATGCCTGAAATTGCACATTGGTCAAGTTTGTGGAAGTTTACCAACGTGAATTCTAATTGGACATGCCCAGACAACCTTGCTATGGAATTCCATACCTGCAGATGTCAAGCACTAGTTCAAGGACAGACTTAAACATAAAATGACTGCCATGATCTGCATCACAATAATAGCACATTATATTTCTGCCAGACTTGAGACGGGGAGTTTGCAGAGACAATGACCATCTTGGAGGGTTTGATAGGTTCCTCCGACATAACTCATCACATGGAAGAATGGGCCATTCAGAAGTGATGTCTTGGACATTTTTTTAAAAATCACCTAGACCATGGCACAATAGCCAACGTCTATCCAGAGATAATCAGTCACCTTCTGTGGAATATTTAATCATCATGAAGGGAGAGGTCATGTGATCTGGATGACCAGTTTTGAAATATATTTTATTGCAAAACACTACTTCTTCCAGAGCATCTGGTGAAGGAACATCTGAAGGCAATGTAAAGATAAGCTTCTCTCTTTCAATGGAGTGGGGCCATGTTGCAGATGTATTTAGTCTTTTCAAGAAAGCAGAGATAATTTTAGGTGAGCTATATTTGTATAGTTAAATATTAGAAATAAAGTATAGTTTTAAGTGAGTTTAATTTAGTGTTACTGTACAAGGAAGGGTAAACCTATAGTTAGATTCATGCTAGACAAAAGTGTTTGTACATGTGAGGGATTGGCCAGCTCAAACTGTGTTTCTATTGTGCCTAGAGAGGGTTATGACATAAAAGGTAAACAAGTTGGGAGTAGTATAAAGGCGTTGCTTAGTAATGTTAAGGCACTCTGGGCGAGCGTGCAGTCAATACCAGCCTCACAGGCCCCAGAACCCCAACTTAAGTGAATTAACCAATAATTTGTATGTTTTCCCTGAGATCCTTGACCCTCAACAGCTCCAATGACTTATAGGCATCCGATTTGTAAGTAAAATATATTTTAAAACTGTTTATTTATAACAAGAGAAGAGATAAACATGTAATGGAAATAATAGAACAATGGTCTACTAATCTAATTATTCTCCAAACCCTGTCCCACTCTCCAGCCAGACACACACAAGACAGGCACATGGTGAGTGGGTGAGAAAGGTTCAAAATAACAGGATTAAACAGGGAATGAGAGATGCGTATATTCGCTGCTGAGGTTGTGGTCTTTGTAGGGGATGATCTTCATTGGGCATAAAGTGTTGAAAACCATTGGTTGGTTCGGACATTTTAGTATCTGCCTTCAATTAGAAGTCTCAGGCTGTAAGGCTTCCTCTGGGATGTTACCTTCACTTCCACTGACTTGGGCTTTCACAGAGAGGATTCCCCTCAGGTCTGTACAATTCTAGCTTACGTCCACCAGATGGACTACAAGCCTCACTGAGTCAAACTGATGTTCTCAACATAAGCATTGTAAATGGATTTTCAAACGGCCCCTCATTATATCCTGAACCCTCAGGAAGAATCCAACAGGTGAGAGTGAATTCGGAACACTGGCTACTTGCCCACAGCTCCCAGGTTGTGCAGAAAGAGGAAGGTATTGGTCACAAATCCTCAGCTGAGAGATCTGCTTTAGCTTCCAGTGGAACTTTCACAGGCTGGCTGGGAGCATTTTGAATCACCGGGTAGAGAGGTGAAAGAGAGAGCCCAAACTTGCTGTGTGCTGACTTCTTGGTCTTAGCAGGGACTGAAAGTCAAAGTGGAACCTGTTTTCTTTCCCAGAAACCTTCCAGAAGCTTCTGAAGGACTTCACAATCGAGAATCGAAGAAGACCCAAAATTATAGAAGAGCTGATTGCCTGCCAGCTAAGTCCATCAAAATGACATCACGGGATCTTGCCACACAGCACACTGCGCAGAGGTGAATCCCCTTGGGCTAGTTCAGCTAGCAGCTTGCAGTGGGGGGGGGGGGGGGGGGTTGGTGGGTAGATTCAAGAGTCAGTCGTTTAACAGCCAGAAAGACAGGAATCAACAAGGGATACCAGGATCAGGCAAGGATTTAAAAGAGGTTCCTTACAGCAATCGGGGCACCTTTAGGGTAGGAAGTATTTTTTAATGTAGTTTTAGCTGAATATAGCAGTTGGTTATAGAAGCCGAGAGACTAAAAGAAAAGCCATTTCATGGAGTAATGCTTAAGAACACATTTGTAGGAGACTTAAAGAACAACTTGTTCAGGAAACTAGGGAAATGACGAGAAGTTGAGATTGAAGAAACAGAGGAAACAGCTACTAGAAAAGAGTACGATTCAGTAAAGACAGACAGGGCTGAGAAGAAGCTGGCTAGTGAGAGGCCAGAAAGATAGCAGAAGTGATTTTAAGATTTGTGAGATTGTGAGTTGAAATAATTGTGGAAATCGGTAGCTCGGAGTGTGTGTAAAAGCAGTTAAGAAAAAGGAAACCTGGAAGGAGAGGGAGAAAACCTGAAATGGATTCTTAATTCAAACAGCTGATGGAAAGCATTGTTTGAAATAAGGGGCAAAATTCTCTGACCCCCCGCCGGGTCGGAGAATCGCCGGGGGCTGGCGTGAATCCCGCCCCCGCCGGTTGCCGAAGTCTCCGGCACCGGAGATTCGGCGGGGGCGGGAATCGCGCCGCGCCGGCTGGCGGGCCCCCCCGCGCGATTCTCCGGCCCGGATGGGCCGAAGTCCCGCCGCTAAAATGCCTGTCCCGCCGGCGTAGATTAAACCACCTACCTTACCGGCGGAACAAGGCGGTGCGGGCGGGCTCCGGGGTCCTGGGGGGGGCGCGGGGCGATCTGGCCCTGGGGGGTGCCCCCACGGTGGCCTGGCCCGCGATCGGGGCCCACCGATCCGCGGGCGGGCCTGTGCCGTGGGGGCACTCTTTTCCTTCCGCCTTCGCCATGGTCTCCACCATGGCGGAGGCAGAAGAGACTCCCTCCACTGCGCATGCGTGGGAAGCTGTCAGCCGTCGCTGACGCTCCCGCGCATGCGCCGCCCGGAGATGTCATTTCCGCGCCAGCTGGCGGGGCGGAAATACGTCCGGCGCCGACCTAGCCCCTCAAGGTTGGGGCTCGGCCCCCAAAGATGCGGAGCATTCCGCACCTTTGGGGCGGCGCGATGCCCGTCTGATTGGCCCCGTTTTGGGTGCCAGTCGGCAGACATCGCGCCGTTTCCAGAGAATTTCGCCCCAGATTTTACAGCCTTTCTTTTTGGGAGTGAAGTTTGTAAACACTCATGTGACAATTATCTGGGGGAATTTGGGGTGAAATCCATGGAAGATCGGTTAAGTGAATTTGGCCATTTGTTTCAGAGTGGGAGTATTTTCGAACACTGTTTACATTTATGATGCTAATGAGGAGAAAAGGAATATTGTATTATAATTAAACATTTCATGTTTAATAAAGATCTTTCCTTGTTGTTGAAACTAATTAGCATTCCTGTGACTTTATCCCTCCACATTTTATTAATAAAAGTAAAACTTACAATATTTCGAGCCAGAGTTCCTTTCTGCAATCTTCCCGTCCAGTCACCAACTAGAATCGTAACAGGTTCTCAAAACACTGACAACAAGGACTTGTAACAAAGAGTTGTTTATTCACTAGCTTAGCAGCAACTTCATGTTTGTAATCTGCCCATGCTCCTAGAGTATCGAACACATGACCTCTTTTGTAGCCACGTTGTCACATGACCACTCAATCCCCATCTGCCTTGTTTAGATATGACGCCTGGTGACATGAGATTTAACAGCGTGTACCATCAGAAACTATGTACAGACTATTTTGTATCTTTAAGTTAAACAGCCTAACAGTGCATAACTATTTACAAGTGTAGTGAGGCACAGATTAAGCTGGTGCATACATTACTTATTGCATTTCCTTTCATACACCCCCACCTCCCTTTCATTGTCGAAGGATGAGATTTGAAAGCTTGTTCAAGGCAAAGTGGTAATAAAGTCCTGGAACCTCGTGTTCCGTTTGCACAGGTGCCCTGAACGTGCAGTTATGCTGGTTGGTGGCGCTGTAGCCTTTCTCCGGCTGCTGTCCTCAGTGTGGACACGCAGGAGCATTCTGGCAGCGTGTCCTGTGGGAGCAGGGCTTGCTGCACTAGCCTCTGGAGCAGTCAACATGTCCACTGGTGCAGGGGGTCTGTGCCATTGGCCAGATGACTGAAGTGCTGTGTTGTCTGTTGTTGCTGGTTCCAATACCTGTAGGAGGTGAGTGGGCACAATCTGAGGCTACCCTGCAATTGTTTTGTTGTGGGAATCACCAATTTGTCATGGCGTTTATGGTTTTATAACAATAAATGATACAAATTCAAATGTAAACATAGTTCAGTGCATACCCATCCCTCCCACTGTTCCAGCCTATTCTAAACACAAAAGAGCCGAACCCCCCCACCCCGGCACTTATTGAATCTGCTGACAGTTTAGTTCTCTCCGAACAAGTCAATAAACGGCTGCCACCTCCGAATGAACCTTAGATTTGTTCCTCTCAGGGGGAACTTAATTTTCTCAAATCTAAGAAACCCAGCCATGTCGCTAGCCCAAACCCCTGATTTCAGGGGCCCCGAGTCCCTCCACGCTAACAATATCCATCTCTGGGCTACCAAGGAGGCAAAGGCCAAAACGTCAGCCTCTCTCGCCCCCTGGACTCCTGGATCTTCCACCACCTCTGGACTCGGCGCCACCCTCGTTTTTAGCACCGTGGACATGACATCCGCCAATCCCTGCCAGAATCCCCTAAGCTTCGGGCATGCCTAAAACATGTGGACATGGTTTGCGGGCCCTCCCGCGCACATCCCACACCTGTCCTCCACCCCAAAGAACTTGCTCGTCCGGGCCACCGTCATGTGTGCCCAGTGAACCACCTTGAATTGTACCAGGCTGAGCCTGGCACAAGATGAGGACGTGCTGACTCTGCTCAAAGCATCCTCCCACAGTCCCGCCTCTACCTCCCCTCCCAGCTCATCTTCCCATTTCCGCTTAAGCTCACCTATCTGGGTTTCCTCCCACTCCATAAGTTCTTTATAGATTTCCGAAACCTTCCCCTCCCCCACTCCCATTCTAGGAACTACCTTGTCCTGTATCCCCTGTGGCGGTAGGAGCGGAAAGGTCGCAACCTGCCTTCGCACAAAATCCCTTATCTGCAGATATCGAAACCCCTTCTCTCCCGGCAATTCAAACTCCTCTTCCAAATCCTCTAAACATGGAAAGCATCAATAAATAGATTCCCCCAGCCCCTCAATCCCTGCTCTCTGCCACCGCCAAAACCCCCCATCCATCCTCCCCGGGACAAAAGGCAGTTGCCACAAATTGGGGCCCACACCAACACTCCCTCCGCTCCCATGTGCTTCCTCCACTACCACTGGGCTTGTGGAGTACCGGGCCGGCGGGAACGGCAGAGGAGCCATCACCAGTGCCCCCAAACTTGTGCCCTTACACAAGGCCGGCTCCAACCGCTCCCACGCCGACCCCTCACCCCCGCTACCGCTCGGCTCTGCTCTCATAGCACCTTCTTTACTTGCGGGGTTTTACCCGCCCACACAAACCCAGAGATTACCCTATTCACCCACTTAAAAAAGGCCTTTGGTATAAAAATAGGGAGGCCTGGAAAACAAACAGAAATCTCGGGAGGACCGTCATTTTTACGGACTGTACCCTCCCCGCTAGAGACAACGGGACATTTCCTGTTGTGTTGGGTGTTCTGGATCCGTGGAACACATACAGGTCACCAACACTTGAAATAGTGCAACACTATTTTATTGAATCATTAACTGTTTAACATGCTCTCACTGTGGGTTAACACGATACTAGCTTTAACTAAAGACCTTTGCCTTGTCCTAACCAGTCGTGCACTCAGCACATGGTGAATGTCTGTGCTGCAGGCTGTGAGCTCTGTCCTCCTAGCTAGCTGCAGCTTGAATGAGCGGGAACTCTGATGTCCCCTGTCTTTATAGTGCGTGTGCTCTAACTGGTGATTGGCTGCGGTGTTGTGTGTGCTGATTGGTCCCACTGTGTGTCCATCAGTGTGTGTCTGCACCATGATATACTGGTGTATATTATGACATCCCCTTTTTATAAAAAAATGTACCTGTGTGGCAATAAATAGTGTGTGGTGAATGTCCCTGACTACGTGTGTGTAAAATATTTACAGGACTATGTACATGAGAACTAAGCTATTTACATGGGAGGGTGCCTGGTGCAGAAAAACAGTGTGTCACAAGAATAACGAGATGAACACTAGATACAAACCGCGTAAACGATTAAACGGAAGAACAGAACAAATCAGAAAGTCCATAAGTCCACAAATTAAGTCTCTGAGGTGGGCGGCGAATTCTGGTTGACCGTCAGGGTGGCACACCACTCATCGTCTGGATCGATGTTGTATACCGACAGCGGCTGGTGTCTGCTTCGGCGCCAGCCTGTTTTTTGTCACGACACCGACTCGAAAAGGCACCTTCGGGTCCTCGGTGTCACTGCTGTGTGGGAGGTCCGCATCGGACTCGGTGACCGTGGGTTGAATTGCCCGGTCATTCCTGCGAGACTGGCTGGAGCGAGAAGAGTTGGCAGGCTGAGCTGCTCGGCATAAGGCAGCATAGTGGCCAAGTCTGCCACATCGTAGGCATTGTCGAGATTTGGCAGGGCATTGCCGTTTTAAATGGGCGGAGCCACAGTTGCCGCACGTCGTAGCGTCAGCACGTTCGCTGCGCCACCGCATTTCGTTCTCCGACCTCGTCGTCCCCTCGTTTGGTGATGTCAAGCGCGGGAGTCCGCGAAAAGCGCGCGAAATGGCCGCCCTCATCCAGGCTGAGGCCCTGGAGTTGCTCAATCACTTGGACCCGTTCCGCCTCGTGGGGACCTTGCCACACCGTTTCAGCCGCTTGGATGTGGGAATACCGACTCGTGGCGTTTTCGTGTAAGACACAGGTCTCAATGGCGGTCGCTAGGGTGAGCTGCTTTACTTTGAGGAGCTGCTGTTGTAGGGGGTCCGACTGAACACCAAAAATTATCTGGTCGCGTATCATGGAGTCGGAGGTGGGCCCGTAGCGGCAAGACTGCGCAAGGATGCGTAGGTGCATGAGAAAGGATTGGAAAGGTTCATCCTTACCCTGCAAACGCTGTTGGAACACGTAGCGCTCAAAACTTTCAATCACCTCTACGCTGCAGTGAGTGTCAAACTTGAGGAGAACCGTCTTGAACTTTGTTTTATCTTCATCATCCGCAAAGGTGAGAGAATTGAAAATGTGGATGGCATGGTCCCCGGCCGTGGATAGGAGGAGAGCAATCTTCCTGGTATCCGAGGTGCCCTCCCTGTCCGTGGCTTCGAGGAAGAGCTGGAAGCGCTATTTGAAAATCTTCCAGTTGGCCCCGAGGTTGCCGGCGATGCGGAGCGGCGGCGGCAGGCTGATGTTGTCCATGTTGCAGGATGACGGAATGCTGGCGGAAGGCAGATCACTTGCAGGTAGGTCTAAGAAGAGCTAATATCCCTCAACTCCTGGTATCATTATGTGTTGGGTGCTCTGGATCCGTGGAACACATACAGGTCACCAACACTTGAAATAGTGCAACAGTATTTTATTGAATCATTAACTGTTTAACATACTCTGACTGTGGGTTAACACGATACTAGCTTTAACTAAAGACCTTTGCCTTGTCCTAACCAGTCGATGCACTCAGCACATGGTGAATGTCTGTGCTGCAGGCTGTGAGCTCTGTCCTCCTAGCTAGCTGCTACTCGAATGAGCGGGAACTCTGATGCCCCCTGTCTTTATAGTGTATGTGCTCTCACTGGTGATTGGCTGCGGTGTTGTGTGTGTTGATTGGTCCCACTGTGTGTCCATCAGAGTGTGTCTGCACCATGATATACTGGTGTATATTATGACATGTCCCACCTCCGACAGTCCTCTTTCATTTGTTCAACTAACCGGGTCATAGTTAATTGATTTAACTGCTCCCATCCTCGTGCCACCTGAATTTCCAAGTATCAAAAACTCCCTCCTTCCACTTTAAACAGCAACTCCACCAGTCCCCTCTCCTGCCCCCTCACCTGGATCGCAAAAACCTGGGGCGGGATTCTCCCCTACCCGGTCGGGCGGGGGGTCCCTGGGGGACGGAGTGGCGTGAACCACTCCGGCATCGGGCCACCCCAAAGGTGCGGAATCCTCCGCACCTCCAGGGTCCAGGACCGCCCCAGAGTGGTTGGTGCCCTGCCGGCCGGCGGGATAGGAGCTTGGCGCCACGCCAACCGGGGTCGAAGGGCCGACGCCAGCTGGCACGAGTCGGCGCATGTGCGGGAGCGCCAGCGCGTGCTGGTGTCATTCCCGCGTACGCACAGAGGGATTCGCTTCCGCACCGGGAATGGCGGAAGACCCCAGCCTCCGGTGCGGAACAATAAAGTTGCCCCACGGCACAGGCCCGCCCGCGGATCGGTGGGCCCTGACCACAGGCCAGGCCACCGTGGGGGCACCTCCCGGAGCCAGATCCCCACACGACCCCCGAGGAACACTGGAGACCGCCCGCGCCGCCAGATCCCGCCGGTAAGGGACCTACTCTAATTTACGCCGGCGGGATCGGCTACAGACGGGCGGGACTTCGGCCCATCACGGGCCGGAGAATTCGGGCGGCCCCGGCGCCCATTGAGTCGCGCCGGACCCCGCCATTCTACGTGGCGGGCGGCACGACTCACGCCGGGCCGGTTTTTGGTGGGCGGGAGAATTGGGAGGACGGCGGGGGCGGGATTCACGCTGACCCCCGGCGATTCTCACACCCGGCGGGGGGTCGGAGAATCCCGCCCCTCACTTTTACACATATTCAATTTATACCCCGAGATCCGGCCTAATTCCCCTAAGATCCGCATAATCTCCCCCATCCCCCTAATGGGTCAGAAATACATAGGAATAGGTTGTCTGCATATAACGATACCTTGTGTTCCACCCCACGCACCCCCCTCCCTGGACTCGCCCCTTCCAGTCCTTTGACGCTCTCAGCACCATTGCCAATGGCTCTATAGCCAAGGCAAACAGCAGTGGGGAGAGGGGACACCCTTGCCTTGTCCCCAGGTGCAGTCTAAAGTAGTCTGAACTCACCCAGTTCGTTCGCACACTCGCCACTGGTGCCTGGTACAGCAACCAAACCCAGTTAATAAAGCCCTGCCCAACCAAAACCGTCCCAGAACCTCCCACAAATAATTCCATTCCACCCGGTCGAACGCCTTTTCCACGTCCATAGCGACCACTATCTCCGCCTCCCTCCCCTTGGAGGGCATCATGACGTGCGATCTGGACCCTGACCAGGTGTGAGAAAGCCAAGTCTGCTGGCACTGTGATCATAGTTTGTTTTGCTTCTCCATCTGCATTCGGTGAGGCTACCCCGTCACATCGGTTTATGTGTGGTCTGCGGCTTTGCTGCGCCTGTAAAAAGTCGTGCTGACGAGGGTAGGCTCTGTCGTGGTAGATTTCACACGCTGAGGAATGCAGCATTGTAATTTGTGTGATCCCGTGCCCAAGATGTCAGCTGTTGTGAATAACTGTAAGATCCGGGACCTCTTGTAAATGCAGCGGTTCTTTTGCTTGATGGGTCTTGAGTGCATTGCATGGTACACATCTGGTGATTTCCCTTTCCATTTCTGCACACATGGAGGGCCAGTACGGTGATTTCTTGGCGCGGTATCTGATTACTTCCAATCTGGTGCCCTTGGTGAAGTTGTTGGATGTCGGACCTCCGAAGAGAAGTCGGAATGACAAATTTCTGGCCATGCAGTATCAGTCCATCCTGTACGGTCAGTTCATCTCTGATGGTGAAGAATGTGCGGAGCTCGTGGAGAAGCTCCCTTGAGGATTCTGCCCAGCCCCTCATGATGATGCTGTGCAGTTGCCTGCATGTGTATTATCCGCCTGTACGTTGAGTTCCTGGATTTTCCGAGAGGACCGTCCCTCTATTGTCATGATGTCGGTGTCTTCCTCACGATCTATCTGGTCTTCAATCTGGGTAAGAAGGCTTTGAAAAGGGCATCAGCCCAAGTACAGTTCCTTCCCACCTTTGTAGATGATGCTGAGATTGGAATGTTGCTGCTTTCACATCATGAGCTGTAGTCGTACAGACACAGAATTGAGGGGCTTCTTTCGACTGTTATGAATAGCTGATGAGTGCAGGACGACCATAATCATGAAATATCTGACGGGCGAAGATTAGAGCGAGGAGTTATTTTTTGATCTGAGCTTGACGAGTGTCAGTGAAGCCCTTGAAGCAAAGGCACCGATGGGGCTGTGAGCGCCTGTTTGGGTCTGTTGAAGACGGCTGTGTGGTGCTCCTGCCGGCATCATTCAATGTCCCGTTGGAGAAGTTGACGAGAGGTCCAGTCACCTCACTATATTACCGGAGAACTTGGAAAGATCATTTACCATATACCAAGAAAGCCCTGTAAAGTGTGCTTGTCCATGGGGATGACTATCTGTCCTATCGCCGTTGCCTTGTCTGAATCGGGCTTTACACTATCGGCTGTGAGTAAGTGGCCACATAGGGAACCTGGTTGCCCCATAATCTGCATTTCACAGGGTTTAAAAAAAAATTTTAGAGTACCCAATTCATTTATTCCAATTTAGCATGGCCAATCCACCTACTCTGCACATCTTTGGGTTGTGGGGGTGAAACCCACGCAAACACGGGAAGAATGTGCAAACTGCACACTGACAGTGACCCAGAGCCGGGATCGAACCTGGGACCTCGGCGCCGTGAGGCAGCAGTGCTAACCCACTGCGCCACCATGCTGCCCCTTGCATTTCACTGGGTTAGGTTTCAGCTCCACAGTCCTGATTAGGTCTCGGACGAGACAAAGACGTGCATCATGTTCTTGCATAGTAACCCCCCCCCCCGCCAACCCAGGGTGCCATCAATGATTTCACAGGATTGACCAGCAAAGAGTTGCTCCATAACTGCTGCAAAATCTCACTGCCAGTGGAGAGCCCAGAGGGCTTACAAAGCAAATGATATCTGCCCACCGGAGAGATGAATGAAGTTATTTGAGGAGTCCTCATCTAACGGGATCTGGCAGAACCCGCATTTCACATTGAGAATGCTGAGCACCTTGAAATTGGTCTGTTATCACCTGTTCCACTGTCTTCATAGGGTGACGCGGTCTGAGCAGTGCTTTGTTCAAGCACACTGGGTCAATACATATCCTAACCGTGCCATCTTTTTTTTCTTAAAATTTAGACTACCCAATTCTTTTTTGTTCCAATTAAGGGGCGATTTTAGCATGACCAAGTCACCTAACCTGGACATCTCTCGGTTGTGGAGGCGAGACCCACGCAGACACGAGGAGAATGTGCAACCTCCCCACGGACAGTGACCCAGAGCCGGGGTCGAACCCGGGTCCTCAGCGCCGTGAGGCAGCAGTGCTAACCACTGGGCCACCGTGCCCATCTATTTTAATAAAAACTGTGGCCACCGTTGCTGGAACCCATTCCGTGGCCTCGTCTACAGGAGTCGTGACACCTGCTGCTGTCATCCGCTGCAGATCATGAATGACTCTCTGCTTCATTGCTATTGGTGCTCTTCACAGAGCACAGACTGTTGTTGGTACTGTGTCACCCTGTCTCATGCGGTAACAATTGGCAGCTTACCAATGACAGCTCAGTTGAAAATGTCTCTTTAGTCTGTCATCTCCAAGGCTTGGAGTGGAGCATGTACCTCTGAACCAAGTTGAATGAGCTCCAACGCCATGCTGTCCCAAAGCCCGAGTCGTGGCTTTTCACTCTGGTCAATTTTATGAAACTTGAAGCCTCATGTAGAGAGTGGCCACATCTTTTGGTGCGGATTATTTGTTCTCCATACTCCACAAGATCTGCCTGGGTGCCGGGGTCTGGTGCCGTTTGTGGGTCTAGTTCCTGTAACATTCAATTGGACAAATGTTATACTTGGTTCCAGTGTCAGTCTTTACCTTCAGTTTTACGTGATGGCAACTTACGTAGAGGGTGATGAAGATTGCTCACCCTTCCCTGTGATGCTGTTGATGTATTCTCAATAGAGTGTTGTTGGAGGCTCTGTAGCTTTGCTGCTTTGGCTGAATTGAAGACACCGGGAGATCAGAACAGGGCAGGATGGCACCCTGGCACTCCCCCTGGCACCTGTGCACCCTAGGCACTGCCACAGCTACAGTAATCTGTATCTAACCCTTAATAAATTCCCTTTAACTGTTCCAATTCAAGAACAAAATCCAAGTAAAACCAGAAACCCCTTTTCAAAGGTGTGGCCCAGTACACGGCACTCTTACTGGTATAAGATTTGTTATTGATACTCTGTCCCTCTTCTCAAACAGTGGGTTTGAATTCCTCCCAGAAAGCAATTATCTCTTTTCGGTTATCAAGTAGTCTGGAAACAGCTTTTAAAATGAAGATAAAACACTTCTTTCAACCTGTGCAGTTCAAAACCAGTCCAAAACTCAAAGTGAAAGTAAAACGTCAGAGCCACAAACCAGCTCCAAACATAAAGCAAAAGTAAAAACCATATCCAAGAGCCAGAGCCCAGCTCCACCCACAGAATGACATCACTGAAGCCATGTGATAAGACAAAACCATTTCTTCAAGGGACACTCCCATGACACCAGGTACGCGGTACATTCTCGTGCTACTCGGCCAACGTTGTCTACCTCATACGCTGCAGGAAAGGTTGTCCCGAGGCTTGGTACATTGGCGAGACCATGCATACATTGCGACAATTGATGAATGGACATCACACGACAATCGGCAGGCAGGAATGTCCCCTTCCAGTCGTGGAACACTTCAGCAATCAAGGACAATCAGCCTCTGATCTCCGGGTAAGCGTTCTCCAAGGTGGCCTTCAGTACGTGCAACAATGCAGAGTTGCCGAACAGAAAGTGATAGCCAAGTTCCGCACACATGAGTACGGCCTCAACCGGGACCTTGGATTCATGTTGCATTACATTCACCCCCCACCAACTGGCTTGGGCTTGCAAAATCCTACCAACTGTCCTGGCTTGAGACAATTCACATCTCTTTATCCTGTGATTACCCCTCTCTCCAGTCGCTCCATCTGGACCTGTAAAGACTTAATTACCTGCAAAGACTCACATTCAAAGTATCATCTTGCAGCATTGACTTTGTCTAGAAATGCAGTTGTGGAACCCACCTCTTCACTCAGCTGATGAAAGAGCTGCGCTCCGAAAGCTAGTGATTCGAAACAAACCTGTTGGACTTTAACCTGGTCTTGTAAGACTTCTTACTGTGCCCACCTCAGTCCAACACCGGCATCTCCACGTTATACTAGTTTAAATCCTCCCAAGTGACTCTAGCAAACCTCCCAGCCAAGATATTTGTGCCCCTCCAGTTTAGATGCAACCTGTCCTTCTTGTACATGTCCCACTGTCCCGGAAGAGACCCCAATGGTCCAGAAATCTGAAACCCTCCCTCCTACACCACCAGTTTAGCCACGTATTTAGCTGCACTAGCCTCCTACTTCTAGCCTCACTGGCATGTGGCACAGGGAGTAAACCTGAGATTACAACCCGAGAGATCCTGTTTTTTAGCTTACTGCCCAACTCCCTGAGCTCCTTCTGCAGAACCTTGACGCTCTTCCTACCTATGTTGTTAGTAGCTATGTGTACTACTATCTGGCTGTTCACCTTCCTCCTTCAGGATGTCCTTTGTTCGTTCCGAGACATCCTTGACCCTGGCACCAGGGAGGCAACATACCATCCTGGAGTCTCTTTCACGTCCACAGAAGTGCCAATCTGTGCCCCTTACTATAGAGTCCCCTATAACTATCGCTCTCCTGCACTTTGCCCTCCCCTGCTGAGCAACAGAGCCAGTTGTGGTGCCATTGTTCTGGCTGCTGCTGTTTTCACAGCAGCTGCTTGCAGACTATATCGCTAAGAATTCCACAAACTATTTGTTCCCTGCCTAGTTCATCAGTGAGAGTTACAAATGCACATTTGTTTGCCAAAATTTTCAGGGTGGCCATGTGATGCACTAAGCGTCAAGGACCACAAAGGCATGTGAGACTTTAACTAAGACTTTAATACACTACATAGGAAGCTTACCCGACAGAGACGACCCCAGACAAAATGGGTCCGATCTCAGAAGTTGGGTCTTATACTTAACTCCTGGGGGAGTGGCTAAGGCGGAGCTCTCCGTGGCCAGGTCAGGTTACATACAGGTGACCAAACCTCTACAGAGCTACAGTACAATATACAGTACCATACACAGGATTACAGGGCCACGTTACACACAACTATTATATAACTATGTACAATGGTAGGGAAGTACAGTGGTGTATCACCACATTCACCCCTTGTTTAGAAGGAAGTCCGGGGTGAAAATATGGAGTAGCAAACACAGTGAACAAATAGGGAGTAACGAACAGAGTCCATCAGGAGGTTCCGTGTCGTCAGAGGTCGAGACGAACGATGGGTTTGGTCGATCTCTTTGAACGTCGGAGCTGCGGCGCTGAGGTAGTGTCCGGTGGTATCCGTGCGGTCGGTGGTGCTGGGTCGCGAGGCGGCATGACGCCCCCCACCGCTTCGGCTGGCTCGAGGCGAAACTGCGGGATGACAGCAGCTGGCACGGAGTAGTAACAGGCCGAGGGATCGACGGGAGCAGAGAGGGAGCGGGGTGGAGGTTGCGGGGCGGGGGCAGCAGGGGCCCCAGAGGGGGCCAGGTCCTTGATGGAGATGGTCTCCTCACGCCCGTCGTTTTATGCTATGTACGCGTACTGTGGGTTGGCGTGGAGGAGATGGACTCTCTCCACCAGGGACTCCGCCTTAGAGGTCCGCACGTGCTTGCGGAACAGGACGTCTCCCGGGGACAGGAGCCAGGATGGAAGCGATGTCACGGATGCCGATCTCCTGGAGAAGAGAAACATCCGCTCATGAGGGGTAGCATTCGTTGCAGTACACAAAAGAGACCGGATGGAGTGGAGTGCGGCCGGGAGGGCCTCCTGCCAACGGGAGACTGGTAGGCCTTTGGACTTGAGGGCTAGCAGCACGGCCTTCCAAACTGTCGCGTTCTCCCTCTCCACCTGTCCCTTCCCACGGGGGTTGTAGCTGGTCGTCCTGCTCGAGGCAACGCCCCTGGCGAGTAGGTACTGACGCAGCTCCTCACTCATGAAGGAGGAGCCCCAGTCACTGTGAATGTAATTGGGATAACCGAACAGCATGAAGAGGTCGTGCAACGCTTTGATGACGGTGGCGGAGGTCATGTCGGGGCAGGGAATGGCGAAGGGGAACCGCGAGTACTCGTCGATGACGTTGAGGATGTACGTGTTGCGGTTGTGGGTGGGGAGGGGCCCTTTGAAGTCAATGCTGAGACGTTCAAAGGGGCGGGTGGCCTTGATTAGGTGCGCCTTGTCTGGCTTGTAGAATTGCGGCTTGCACTCCGCACAGACTTGGCAGTCCCTAGTCATGGCCTTGACCTCCTCGACTGAGAAGGGCAGGTTGTGGCCCTTGATGTAGTGGTAGAGCCGCCTGACACCCGGGTGACAGAGGTCATTATGTAGTGCCCGCAGTCGGTCATCCTGTGCGTTGACACAAGTACTACGGGACAGGGCATCAGGAGGATCATTGAGCTTACCTGGCCGGTATAAGATAGTATAATTGTAGGTGGAGAGATCGATCCTCCACCGTAATATCTTATCATTTTTGATTTTACCTCGTTGTTTGTTGTCGAACATGAACGCAACTGATCGTTGGTCAATAACGAGGGTAAATGGTTTTCCGGCCAGGTAGTGCCTCCAGTGCCGGACGGCTCCCACTATGGCCTGTGCCTCCTTCTCAACAGAGGAGTGGCGGATCTCGGGGCCTTGGAGTGTGCGGGAAAAGAAGGCGATGGGCCTGCCCGCCTGGTTGAGGGTGGCACCCAGGGCAAAGTCGGAGGCATCGCTCTCGACTTGGAATGGTGCAGACTCGTCTACCGCATGCATGGCGGCTTTGGCGATAGCGGTTTTTAGGAGGTGGAAGGCCTGGCAGGCCTCGGGCGGGAGGGGGAATGAGGGGGAACGGAGGAGGGGTCGGGCCTTGTCAGCGTACTCGGGCACCCACTGGGCATAGGAGGCAAAGAACCCGAGGTATCGCCTCAGTTCTTTGGGGCAGGTGGGAATGGGGAGTTCGAGAAGGGGGCGCAGACGGTCGGGATCGGGGCCGAGGACACCGTTCTCCACCACGTAGCCGAGTATGGCGAGGCGGGTGGTGCCGAAAACACATTTTGCCTCGTTGTACGCGAGATTGAGGCGTTTGGCAGTTTGGAGGAATTTAGTGAGGTTGACGTCATGGTCCTGCTGGTTGTGGCCGCAGATGGTGACGTTGTCCAGATATGGGAAGGTAGCCCGCAGTCTGTTCTGGTCCACCATTCGGTCCATCTCCCGTTGGAAGACCGAGACTCCATTGGTGACGTCAAAGGGTACCCTAAGAAAGTGGTAGAGGCGGCTGTCTGCCTCGAAGGCCGTGAAGTTGCGGTCCTCTGGGCGGATAGGGAGCTGGTGGTAGGCGGATTTCAAGTCTATGGTGGAGAACACCCGGTACTGTGCAATCCGGTTGACCATGTCAGATATGCGGGGCAGGGGATACGCATCAAGCAGCGTGTACCGGTTGATGGTCTGACTGTAGTCGATGACCATGCGGTGTTTCTCACCAGACTTGACTACCACCACTTGGGCTCGCCAGGGGCTGGTGCTGTGAGCAATGATCTTTTCCGAGAGAAGGCGCTTAATCTCCGCTCGAATGAATTGGCGGTCCCCGAAACTGTAACGCCGACTTTTAGTAGCCACGGGCTTGCAGTCGGTGGTGAGATTAGCAAACAGTGAAGGGGGGGGATCCTGAGCGTGGAGAGACTACAGGTGGGACCCGGGGGGGATCAGGGAAGAACTGGGGGTTGGAGACCGTGAGGGGGGGGGAGGGGGCCGTTAAAATGCAAGGTGAGGCTGCGCAGGTGGCATTGGAAGTCCAGGCCGAGGATCGCGGCGGCGCAGAGGTGAGGGAGGACCATGAATTTGAAATCCTGGAACACCACGCCGTTCACTGAGAGGGTGACGACGCAGTAGCCCAAAACCTCGGTCGACTGGGAGTTGGAGGCCATGGAAATATGCCTGCGCGTGGGTAGTACCTTGAGGGAGCAGCGGCGCACGGTGTCCGGGTGGAGGAAGCTCTCCGTGCTGCCGCTGTCGAAGAGGCAGGTAACAGTGAAACGATTTACCTGAACCTCCATGGTGGATCTGGCGAATGATGCGGTCGGTCCTGGTCGAGGACGATGGATGCGATGGTGGAGCTGTTGGAGAAGGGTGCCGGATCCGGGGAGCGGCCTGCGGAAGAAGGTGGCGGCTCCCAGGCGTTGTAAGCTGCTGTTGGAGGCCAGGTTGCTGTCGGTGGCTGCATCTCAGTTGTTTGCAGCATTTCGGTCGAGTGCGCAGGACCGGAGGTGACGATCGACGGTGGACCGGACGTGACGTAAGTCGGGGTTCCAGGCGGCGCCCATGCAGACCATGTGGAGGGGGGCCAGAGGTCGAGTGCACAGGACTGGAAGTGACGATCGGCGGCGGGGCGGACCCGGAAGCGACGATCGGCGGTGGACCGGAAGTGACGTGCGGCTGACCGGAAGTGAAGGAAGCCGGGCCGGGGATAATCAAAGATGGCGGCGCCCATGCGTCGCACGTGTGGAATAGCGAGCCGGGAACGGAGGATGGCGGCACCCAGGAGTAGCAGGCCGCGGTGTTGGACCCCGAGGCAGCGGTGGAGCGGCAGACGTTTGCAAAATGGCCTTTCTTGCCACAGGCTGAACAGGTAGCATCTCTAGCAGGGCAGCGTTTCCTGGGGTGTTTTGCCTGGCCACAAAAGTAGCACTGGGGCCCAGGCATTATTTTTACTGCTGGTGTGGCTGGGTGGGCCGTGACTTGCAGGGGTTGTTGCCGGGCGGGCGGCAGGGAGGTAGCGGCCACGTAGGGAACGTGGGCAGGCGTATAGGAAGTTTGTGCAGGCGTGTAGGACGCATTATTGTCATAGGCTGCCTGTTGGGCCTCTGCCATAGTGACTGCCGTGTCCAGAGTCAGGGTAGTTTGTGCCAGTAGGAGTTGGCGAATCGGGACGGAAGCGATGCCGGCTACAAAGGCATCGAGCGCCAGGGCCTCAGTGTTCTGCTCAGCGGAGACTGCTGGCACGTTGCAGGTGAGCGCGACGACACGGAGGTCCCGAACGAACACGGATAGGGGTTCACCCGGCTGCTTGTGCTGGGAGGCGAGGCGGTGGCGGGCGTAAATAGAATTAACAGTTCGTGCATACCGGCTTTTGAGCTTCACGATGGCGTCGGCGTAGGTCGTAGTTCCCGTGATGAGGTCGAAAAGGCCGTAGTCGAGCCGTGAGCACAGGAGGTTGAGTCGGTCAGCGTCCCTTTTGGCGAAGGCGGAGGATGATTCCAGGTAGGCCTCGAAACACCGGAGCCAGCAGTTGAAAAGGTGATCCGCGCGTGGAGCGTGGGGGTCGAGCGAGAGCTTGTCGGGTTTCAGAGCAGCCTCCATTATAACTGTAGTGTATTAAATTGATGCACTAAGCGTCAAGAACCACAAAGACACGTGAGACTTTAACCAAGGCTTTAATACACTACATAGGGAGCTTACCCGACACAGACGACCCCAGACAAAATGGGTCCTGTCTCAGAAGCGGGGTCTTATACCTAACTCCCGGGGGAGTGGCCAAGGCGGAGCTCTCCGTGGCCAGGTCAGGTTACATACAGGTGACTGAACCTCTACAGAGCTACAGTACAATACACAGTACAATGCACAGGATTACAGGGCCACGTTACACACAACTATTATATAACTATGTACAATGGTAGGGAAGTACAGTGGTGTATCACCACACCATGTTAATTATATTAATTCATCCGCTGTTTGGTTTATTGAATTAAACACATGTTTGTTGAGGATTTTTTTTTACTGAGAGACAGAATTATTTCAGGGTCCTCTTTTTCCTCCTCCATCTGGAAAACAAACAACTCGAATTTCTCAGACCAGCAAAGTTCAATAAGGTGTGAGTTGGTACGTTTTTTGACTTGTCAGACAATGCAGGTTCGCAGTGAATACACCGCTCCTTCTCGAACTTCTCCCAGCTGTCTGTTTTCATCAAAGATGCACAGACTGCAAACTCCTGATACCATGTCAATGTGTTGTGTGCCTGACAAGGACTTGTAACAAACAGTAGTTTATTCACTAGTTCAGCAGCGACTTCATGCTTGTCCTCTACTCGTGACCCCGGGGAGAACTCCCGTGCTCCCGACATGTGACCTCTTTGGCACCCTCCTCATCATGTCATCACGTGACCACTGGGTCTCCACCTGTATTTCACATCTCGGGGCTGGTTTAGCGCACTGGGCTAAATCGCTGGCTTTGAAAGCAGACCAAGGCAGGCCAGCAGCGTGGTTCAATTTCCGTACCAGCCTCCCCGAACAGGCGCCGGAATGTGGCGACTAGGGGCTTTTCACAGTAACTTCATTTGAAGCCTACTTGTGACAATAAGCGATTTTCATTCATTTTCATTTTCATTTTACATATCAGAGTGTGGGCAACAGACAATCAGCATGTAACAGTTAAGTATAGGTGATGCATTTTAGTAGATTGAATCGGGGCAGGACCTACTCAGTTAATGGTATGGCGTTGGGGAGAGTTATAGAACAAAAAGATCTAGGAGTACAGGTTCATAGCTCCTTGAAGGTGGAGTCGCAGGTGGACAGGGTGGTGAAGAAGGCATTCGGCATGCTTGGTTTCATTGGTCAGAACATTGAATACAGGAGTTGGGACGTCTTGTTGAAGTTGTACAAGACATTGGTAAGGCCACACTTGGAATACTGTGTACAGTTCTGGTCACCCTATTATAGGAAGGATATTATTAACCTCGAAAGAGTGCCGAAGAGATTGACTAGGATGCTACCGGGACTTGATGGTCTGAGTTATAAGGAGAGGCTGGATAGACTGGGACTTTTTTCCCTAGAGCGTAGGAGGCTTCGGGGTGATCTTATAGAGGTCTATAAAATAATGAGGGGCATAGATAAGGTAGATAGACAACATCTTTTCCCAAAGGTAGGGGAGTCTAAAACTAGAGGGCACAGGTTTAAGGTGGGAGGGGAGAGATACAAAAGGGTCCACAGGGGCAATTGTTTCACAGAGGGTGGTGAGTGTCTGGAACGAGCTGCCAGAGGCAGTAGTAGAGGCGGATACAATTTTGACTTATGAAAAGCATTGACAGTTATATGGGTGTAAAGGGATATGGGTCAAATGTGGGCAATTGGAACAAGCCCAGTGGTAAAAACTGGGCGGCATGGACAAGTTGGGCCGAAGGGCCTGTTTCCATGCTGTAAACATCTATGTCTATTCACTGAATTGGCATTAAATTGGAATTGAATTAATTGGTACATCGGGAGACACGGTGACACAGTGGTGAGCACTGCTGCCTCACAGCGCCTTGGGCGACTGTCTGTGTGGAGTTTGACATCCTCCCCGTGTGTGCGTGGGTTTCCTCCGGGTGCTCCGCTTTCCTCCCACAGTCCAAAGACGTGCAGGTTAGATGGATTGGCCGTGATAAATTACCCTTTAGTGTCCAGGAATGTGCAAGTACGGTGGGGTTATGTGGTTACAGGGATAGGTCAGGGGAGTGGGCCTGGGTAAGGTGCTCTTTCAGAGGGTAGGTGCAGACTCAATGGGCCGAATGGCCTTCTTCTGCACTATAGGAATTCTATGGTTCGGATCCTTATAAATTTCAAAACCCCTGTTACTCAACTAAGGAGTGTGAAAAATGGGGGGAATCCTTCCTCACCTGGTCCCAATAAAATTCAGCAGCAGCTTTTACACTTGAGATGGTGCTGGAGATGGAAGACAGGCATCACCAGCAGTGGGAGCCCTGGAGCTACTTGCTGAAAACTCGAAACATTTTCTCTTCTTCCAGGTCAGCGATCAGTTTAACATTGGAAACATTATCGCAGCACCACCTGCTACCATTACAGGGAATTGTCAACCAAAGCATCATTGTCTGCAGACAATTTACCAACAGTTTATATTCATCTGGTGCCCTTAATGGAATAAAATGTCCCAAGGTGTTTCATGCGTGCATTATAAAACAAAATGAGGCACTGAGACAGATAAAGAGATATTGCGCGTGATTCAGCGAACCCAAGTTAAAGTGCGCTAAACGGTGCGTTTAGCCGGGTGTTTTTCAGCGGTTGTAGCACCGAGAATCATCCTGCAATCCGACGGCACCTTCGCCAATTTTTTATTTGTCCTCGGGGAATTGCTCCCCGCCAAGGCCGCACTTAATGGCTTCACGCAGATCGGGTCATAGAATTTACAGTGCAGAAGGAGGCCATTCGGCCCATCGAGTTTGCACCGTCTCTTGGAAAGAGCACTCTATCCAAGGTCAACACCTCCACCCTATCCCCATAACCCAGTAACCCCACCCAACACTAAGGGCAATTTTGGACACTAAGTGCAATTTAGCATGGCCAACCCACCTAACCTGCACATCTTTGGACTGTGGGAGGAAACCGGAGCACCCGGAGGAAACCCACGCACACACAGGGAGGATGTGCAGACTCCGCAGACAGTGACCCAAGCCGGAATCGAACCTGGGACCCTGGAGCTGTGAAACAATTATGCTAACCACCATGCTACCGTGCTGCCCAATGGGTCACCATTGTGTCCGGCGGCCCTGATCTTCCTCCTCCTTCTTTCAGGCACCCCCTCTGCTTTTCTGGCCCCCCCAACCTTGGGGATTCTCCCGGGAACCCCCCCTCATCCCCCCGCTACTTGGTAAGGACCCCCCCGGGTCCTTCTCACCCTTGCAGTGCCAGGTGGCAATTCCAGGGTGTACCAGTGGCAATGCCAGGGTGACAGGCTGGCAGTGCCTATGGTGCCCAGGCACCAGGGGAAGTGCCAGGGTGCCATCCTGCCTTTTTACAACCTCCTGGCATGGGAGACCCCTCCAGGCGTCGTTACGCCTGATCCATGGTTGTGTGAACTGTAATAAGCAGCGCCCTGGCAAGGTATCCCAGGCACGGCCGGTGAGTCCCAAGTCCAGGGTGAATCCGACATCCAGGCTTTATAATTAGTCATTGGGATCATTTAAATATTCAGATCTGGATTTCGCCCAGCCGGGCGGAGCGAGCCGGATGACTTGTGATTTGCCCTCCACCCGATGCAGACCCGATTTAGATCAGATGAGAAGAAGTGGGTTTTAAGAAGTGTTAGAAGGAGGTAGAGGGTGTGGTGTTGGGTGCTCTGATGCACAGATGAACCAACACAATTGTATTTGGTACAACTCTATTTTATTTTAACTTCTATATACAGTTCGTTCTGGATACTCTGCACGTTGCGTCTCCCTGAGTGTGTAGTGTAACAGGTCTGTCCTTGCCCTGGTCTCCAGCTAATACTGGCCACCAGGTGTCGTGTTTGTCCTTTTATACTGTCCCTGTCCTTGTCTGTGATTGGTTGTGGCGTTGTGTGTTCTGATTTGTCTGTTGGTGTGTCTATCATGATGTGTGTATTTGAATATCATGACATCCCCCCTTTTTACAAAGATATGTGCCTACTTGGTTATAAATATAATTGTGTCGTGCGTGCATCTAAGAGTGTGTGTGTGTGTTATTTACAGCATGTGCATACGACATAACTATATACATGGGGCGATGTCGGGTGCGTCATGCTAATGAAGTTGTACCGTAACAAAACATGAATGCAAAAAACTTTGACTAGTGGTCCGGTCAAACGATATCTGGAACGATAAAACAACAACAGGTTATAATACAGCAGTGTTTAACGTTTAAACGTATGAGCAGTGTTATAAGTCCAGTCTAATAGGTGTGCAACGAATTTGGGTTGACCGCCTCAAGGGTGGGTCAAGATCCACCGGCTGATGTGCAGCCTGGTCAACTTCTGTTTGTTCATTTTCGGCATTACAAATATCCGTCCCATTTTCTGGTTCTGTATCCTCGCGAACATGTTTGTCGACTTCATTGAGGTGGCCTGATTCAGGCACCCGTGACACCTCAAGAATAGGCTGGTCCTCAAGTCGGTTCAGTCGTGGAGATTTGGGTTCACACTGGTTCACCTTGGACTGTTGGAGGTGATGCTGTTGCCGAAGTCTCTCCTTTTCCATTTGTTTTACTTTTTTTTTAAATATTTTATTGAAAATCTTTGGTCAACCATCACAGTACATTGTGTATCCTTCACACAATAATATAACAGTATAAATAACAATGACCTGTTTTATAAACAAAGAATAAATAATATATAACAAAAACGAATACTAAAACTAAATGGCAACTGCCTTGTCTCAGATAAACACTCTCCAAAAATATGATTTAACAGTCCAATATACAATTATTTATAGCAACGACCTATACATATTATACATATATATTAATAACCCTGAGACTCCTTCTGGTTCCTTCCCCCCCCCCTTCTCCCCCCCCCCCCCCCCCCCCCCCCCGGGCTGCTGCTGCTGCCTTCTTCTTTTCCATTCCCTCTATCTTTCTGTGAGGTATTCGACGAACGGTTGCCACCGCCTGGTGAACCCTTGAGCCGATCCCCTTAGGACGAACTTAATCCGTTCCAGCTTTATAAACCCCGCCATGTCATTTATCCAGGTCTCCACACCCGGGGGCTTGGCTTCCTTCCACATCAACAGTATCCTGTGCCGGGCTACTAGGGACGCAAAGGCCAAAACATCGGCCTCTCTCGCCTCCTGCACTCCCGGCTCTTGTGCAACCCCAAATATAGCCAACCCCCAGCTTGGTTCGACCTGGACCCCCACTACTTTCGAAAGCATCTTTGTCACCCCCACCCAGAACCCCTGTAGTGCCGGACATGACCAGAACATGTGGGTGTGATTCGCTGGGCTTCTCGAGCATCTCGCACACCTATCCTCTACCCCAAAGAATTTACTGAGCCGTGCTCCAGTCATATGCGCCCTGTGTAACACCTTAAATTGAATCAGGCTTAGCCTGGCACACGAGGACGATGAGTTTACCCTACTTAGGGCATCCGCCCACAGCCCCTCCTCAATCTCCTCCCCCAGCTCTTCTTCCCATTTCCCTTTCAGCTCATCTACCATAATCTCCCCCTCGTCCCTCATTTCCCTATATATATCTGACACCTTACCGTCCCCCACCCATGTCTTTGAGATCACTCTATCCTGCACCTCCTGCGTCGGGAGCTGCGGGAATTCCCTCACCTGCTGCCTCGCAAAAGCCCTCAGTTGCATCTATCGGAATGCATTCCCTTGGGGCAACCCATATTTCTCGGTCAGCGCTCCCAGACTTGCGAACTTCCCATCTACAAACAGATCTTGCAGTTGCATTACTCCTGCTCTTTGCCACATTCCAAATCCCCCATCCATTCTCCCCGGGGCAAACCTGTGGTTATTTCTTATCGGGGATCCCACCAAGGCTCCCGTCTTTCCCCTATGCCGTCTCCACTGTCCCCAAATTTTCAAAGTAGCCACCACCACCGGGCTTGTGGTGTATTTCTTCGGTGAGAACGGCAATGGGGCCGTCACCATAGCTTGTAGGCTAGTCCCCCTACAGGACGCCCTCTCCAATCTCTTCCACGCCGCTCCCTCCTCTTCTCCCATCCACTTACTCACCATTGAGATATTGGCGGCCCAGTAGTACTCACTTAGGCTCGGTAGTGCCAGCCCCCCCCTATCCCTACTACGCTGTAAGAATCCCTTCCTCACTCTCGGGGTCTTCTCGGCCCACACAAAACTCATGATAATCTTTTCGATCCTTTTGAAAAAAGCCTTCGTGATCACCACCGGGAGGCACTGAAACACAAAGAGGAATCTCGGGAGGACTACCATTTTAACCGCCTGCACCCTTCCTGCCAGTGACAGGGATACTATGTCCCATCTCTTGAAGTCCTCCTCCATTTGTTCCACCAATCGTGTTAAATTTAACCTATGCAATGTACCCCAATTCTTAGCTATCTGGATCCCCAAGTAACGAAAGTCCCTTGTTACCTTCCTCAGCGGAAAGTCCTCTATTTCTCTGCTCTGCTCCCCTGGATGCACCACAAACAACTCACTTTTCCCCATGTTCAGTTTATATCCTGAGAATTCTCCAAACTCCCGAAGTGTCCGCATTATCTCTGGCATCCCCTCCGCCGGGTCCGCTACATATAACAACAAATCACCCGCATACAGAGATACCCGGTGTTCTTCTCCTCCTCTAAGTATTCCCCTCCACTTCTTGGAACCCCTCAATGCTATTGCCAGGGGCTCAATCGCCAGTGCAAACAGTAATGGGGACAGAGGGCATTCCTGCCTTGTCCCTCTATGGAGCCGAAAGTATGCAGATCCCCGTCCATTCGTGACCACACTCGCCACTGGGGCCCTATACAACAGCTGCACCCATCTAACATACTCATCTCCAAAACCAAATCTCCTCAGCACCTCCCACAAGTAATCCCACTCCACTCTATCAAATGCTTTCTCGGCATCTATCGCCACCACTATCTCCGCTTCCCCCTCTGGTGGGGGCATCATCATTACCCCTAGCAGCCTCCGTATGTTCGTATTCAGCTGTCTCCCCTTCACAAACCCGGTTTGGTCCTCATGGACCACCCTCGGGACACAATCCTCTATCCTCATTGCCATTACCTTGGCCAGAATCTTAGCGTCTACATTTAGGAGGGAAATAGGTCTATAGGACCCGCATTGCAGCGGGTCCTTTTCCTTCTTTAGGAGACGCGATATCGTTGCCTCAGACATAGTCGGGGGCAGCTGTCCCCTTTCCTTTGCCTCATTAAAGGTCCTCATCAGTAGCGGGGCGAGCAAGTCCACATATTTCCTGTAAAATTCAACTGGGAATCCATCCGGTCCCGGAGCCTTCCCCGCCTGCATGCTCTTAATTCCTTTCACTACTTCCTCTATTTCAATCTGTGCTCCCAGTCCCACGCTTTCCTGCTCCTCCACCTTGGGAAATTCCAGCCGGTCCATAAAGCCTATCATCCTCTCCCTCCCATCCGGGGGTTGGGCTTCGTATAATTTTTTATAAAATGTCTTGAACACTCCATTCACTCTCTCCGCTCCCCGCTCCATCTCTCCTTCCTCATCCCTCACTCCCCCTATTTCCCTCGCTGCTCCCCTCTTCCTCAATTGGTGGGCCAGCAACCTGCTCGCCTTCTCCCCATATTCGTACTGTACACTCTGTGCCTTCCTCCACTGTGCCTTTGCAGTACCCGTTGTCAGCAAGTCAAATTCTACGTGTAGCCTTTGCCTTTCCCTGTACAGTCCCTCCTCCGGTGCCTCCGCATATTGCCTGTCCACCCTCAGAAGTTCTTGCAGCAACCGCTCCCATTCCCTACTCTCCTGCTTTCCTTTATGTGCCCTTATTGATATCAGCTCCCCTCTAACCACTGCCTTCAGCGCCTCCCAGACCACTCCCACCTGGACCTCCCCATTATCATTGAGTTCCAAGTACTTTTCAATGCACCCCCTCACCCTTAGACACACCCCCTCATCTGCCATTAGTCCCATGTCCATTCTCCAGGGTGGGCGCCCTTCTGTTTCCTCCCCTATCTCCAAGTCCACCCAATGTGGAGCGTGATCCGAAATGGCTATAGCCGTATACTCCGTTCCCCTCACCTTCGGGATCAACGCCCTTCCCAAAACAAAAAAGTCTATTCGCGAGTAGACTTTGTGGACATAGGAGAAAAACGAAAACACCTTACTCCTAGGTCTGCTAAATCTCTACGGGTTTACTCCTCCCATCTGCTTCATAAAATCTTTAAGCACCTTGGCTGCTGCCGGCCTCCTTCCAGTCCTGGACCTCGACCTGTCCAGCCCTGGTTCCAACAGGTATTGAAATCTCCCCCCATTACCAACTTTCCCACCTCTAGGTCCGGGATGCGTCCTAGCATACGCCTCATAAAATTGGCATCATCCCAGTTCGGGGCATATACGTTTACCAAAACCACCGTCTCCCCCTGTAGTTTGCCACTCACCATCACGTATCTGCCCCCGCTATCCGCCACTATAGTCTTTGCCTCAAACATTACCCGCTTCCCCACTA